>NW_010973284.1:686949-737865 GCF_000737465.1 Haliaeetus leucocephalus
AAAACGTATAAATCTTAAATAGCCTAACAGCATTTTAAAAGGAATGATCATACTGCCATTTAGTATAAACACAGACAAAAATATCTTCTGTCATATTTTGGAAACCCATTTTCCAAAGAGGCTGTTTCGGGTGATACATATATATTTGTAAGAAGTAGCTAACAGCCATGTATATTTGAATGATAGTAATAGGAAGGAGAACCCAGTGGACGAGGAGCTAGGACGATCCCTGTCTGTCCAGCTATCTCAATAGGAGAGGAAATACTGTCAGTCCCATTTTACAGATTGAAAAGTGAGATTTAGATTAAGTGTCTTGCTCAAATTCACAAAGGCAATCTTTGATACCACTTTGGGTCCTGCATCCTATTTCAGTCTCTTAATGTAACTACCCTTCCCTTCAGTTATTACAAGTCCTTCATCCATTTATTTGACTTTTCTGAATATTGCAAAATTACTTGCTTCAGAACTGTAGGGAATTCCTGGGGTTAAATGGCTCCAGCACCTTCTGCTATTCCAACATCTAAACTAAAAAATAAATCTCTTCACACTCATCAAATATTTTGTTATGATATTATATATTTGATCCAAGAAGTGTCAGAATACAGTGAATATACTGGTAATCTCAATGGGCATGTTCATCTCAGATGCATAATTCCAAAATCTTTTTTGAGTAGCATGATCAGGTAATGTTTTTGCAGTGTAATTCTTCTAGCAGTGCAGCAATCTATAAAATGACATTAAATAAAAAATATCCCAGGGTGGAAAAAAGAGAAGATGCTGATATGTGACCAAGGTGTGCTTTGCTGGAAAATACATGGCTTTTCTGCTGTGGAGAAATAGGTCCAACTATTCTATATTTTTCTAGATTTTTATCTATAAACAGGTCTGTTGAATCTCAATTTTTTTTTTTTATTGAAGGATCAGCTTCAAAGGACACTCAAGTGAATTCAGGGTAAACATTTGTATTTTTCTTTTTATAAAAAGCATTGTTATGAAATCTGTTATTTTGTATTTATTTAAATTATTTTGTCATTGAAATAATCACCAAAGTATGATAATGCTTTAGAGACTACTATGAATGTAGGACTTCCCTCCGAGGTTTACATTTTACACATGAGGTCTAGGATGAATGATACTGTTCTCATGACATTTAAAAAAATCAAAATCGGTGAAATGTCTGCTCTGAGTGCATAAGAAAGATACAGACACTTAGACATTACTCTGCATCATTTTAAAACTAAATAGAAAAGTGTCAGTCCTAGTACTCCAGAGCCAAAAATAAAAATAAGCAGAAATAAAAGCAGAGCTCATCAGTCTCATTTAGCTGTCTAAAATTAGTGAAATGCAAACAATAAATTAGATGCAGGTTTGAAAAGATACTGTATTTTCAAAATTCTATTCAGTGCCAAAAACTATGGGTTATTACTAATATGACAAGCAAGATAATAAATTATTTCAGCATAATGTAAAACTGCACTGTTAGCCTTAGACCCAAGGAGGAAAATACAAATAATCTACCCAGCTTCATATGTTGGATAAGTAAATTAGACCCCCTAACTGCACTATTTATTTTTGTACAGAGATTCACATGATGTACATATTCTTTGTGATCCCTTCAAATTGCAGTGCTGCTCTCTTGACTAGGAAAAATGCAGTAACAAGTCGTACTGCTGATATTCTTCTCTCTCTTTTTTTTTAAACACCTAAATGTTTTAGCAAATGTTACAACTGAGTATTCTGTGACCAAAACTGCTGCGCACAGGAAAAAAAAGGCACAGTCAAGTCCGTATTGCTTCCATGTTAATTTGCGTTTATGTGGTTGGTTTACATATTATTAAAGCCACCCATCTGATCTATAATGGCAGCCCTGCTGACACTGTCTGACCCAGTTTGACAATCTGGATAGAAATTGTAGGGCTGGCTGTTCAATGTCTGTGACTTTAACAGCATTGCTTTGGGCCTGGAATCAATTCTCTCTGTTTACAGACCATTTCACAGCCCTTTACCTGCAACATCACTTGTGTCAGTCCCATAAATACTTTGGTGTATATAATGCTTGAATTAGCATAATGGTTTAGGCACAGAGCTTTAAGCACAAAGAAGGACATGTCAACATGTTCTCTTCACTTAAGCAATTAAGAGCCATTATGCTGCTTCAGTGGAAATATCATCAAGGTTAAAGACAATCCCAAACACCCCTCTAACCTTTTTATTCTAAGTCTAATAAATGAGGCATAGAAATTGAAATGTTAGTAAACAGTGCTACTTGCAAGCTCTTTTTGTATCATGTTTAATCAGACCTCTCATTCACCACTTGTGAAGTGTAAGGAAATATGCACGTTAACCATGGTCACAAGTTAAAAGGATTATTTATCTTTTTGCAAAAGCTCACCTCTCTGCAAAGGTTTGTTGTACATCTAATGTCAACTTCTAGATGCTCTGACATGGCAGTGTAAAAGAAATAAAGTACACATATGGATAGGTAACACACAGACTGGGTCATATATAATAATTCTTGCCAAAATCTCTCTCTGTATGTGTAGGTGGGTATCATCTGGGTTTTTTGGTGTTTATTCCAGGCTTTGTCTTTTTTCTCTCCATGTTACTTAGGAAAATGACCCAGTGAAAATTTATTATTATAATGGCTTTATTTTTATTTTAAGCTGGCAAGATTCAGCCAAGCCCAGAACTAAGCTGCAGTTGCTCATGTGTAATTCTGGTGAGATGCAGCATGGAGGAACCTAGGCACTGAATTTTCATGGCCTGATTTTGATGTGTGTGGTGGTTTGTTTGGTTGGGGTTTTTTAATTCATTCATAATACTCAGTCCCGTGATTCTGAAGGCTTTGCATAGTTTTAGGAAAAAGTGGGAAGGACGGTGAGCAGCTGTAGCAGAGAGAGAGGAAAAAAAAACCCCTTTGGTAGGGAAAGGCCCTAAGAGCGCAGAGAGAGTAGAAGCCCAGCAACACTCCTATAGACGACCCAGCAGCAGACAACAGAGCAGCATGGCAGAGCAATCATTTCACTCTGCTACTGTGCCAGAAGACAACAGAATAACCGCTTTAAAGTGTGGTGGAAGCAAGGTAACCCCTAAAAACATGATGATTCAAAGGGAAAGAATTGCTTCTCTTGGAAAGGCTGACTGGCACCACAGACCCCAAGGTCTGTATCCCCCCCTCCTGCAGCAGCACGTGCATCCCATAGCGAGTCGTTATATTAGCTAGGCAGCCCAGCACCAGCTTTTGCACCTCACAAGCCTCATCTTTAACCAAAAGGGACTACTTCAGTGGTCAAAAGAGCCGCTCAGTTTCCAAGCTCAGTAGTCTTGAGTTGGTAACACCCAGGACGGAGTTACCTCAGTGCTTTCCTAGAATATGTCTCTCTACCAAGCACTCTCCTAAGCTAAATCCTTCTTTTCTTACTACAGTATTTGAAGTATTTCAAATGTGTTTGGGAAATACGTGAACTCTGTTGTAGGTTAACATAAATGTTGGAGATGAAACAACTTTCTTTTCTTAATGCTTTAATTTTTTTTAATTAATGCTTTTATTAAATCTTTAAATAATGTGTCGAGTCATTTCCCCAAATCTTTTGGAAGAAGAGAGTGAGTGGGCAGTGTGGGCTACCTCAGTTGTCTAAAGGCTGTAACAATTATATGGCAAGCAGATGTTGTGGCTAAAAGCCAGGCTTCTCAGGCTCTCATTGCAGTAGTTGCTCTCTAACAATTACATGCTTCCTACTTGCACCTCTGTAAGCTGTACGTCTGTTAGCTTTCCCATCAGGAGTCTCGCTGGGCATCTTGGCTACTAGAAGCGACACTGCTGAACACCCAAAGGACCAGTAGTCAGTGGCAGCTCCCTCCCTATTACCCTCAGGAAAGGGGCAACGATCCTGAACCATCTAGCTGGGACTGTGCTTAGCAGTCTCAGTGGCTTTGTGGGCACACCAGAGTTTGCAGAGTCTCACCTCCATTCTTAGAGCTTTTTTTTTTCCTCTTTTTTTTTAAAAGCATACAATTTTTATATGCTCCAAAGAGGACAGTTTGAATCACTCTAATTTCAGTTTTCAAGAACGTCACCATTCTCCAGAAGAACACGCTGAATTTTTGTATGGATCATCTCATCCCGCCTGCACCTACACTCCATCCCCCCTCCTTACTGCCACTCCATGCTGAGATATGGCAGCAGCTGGAAATGGCTGTTTCACTCCAGAAGAGGTTTAAACAAATCTCACCTTCATTTCAATACCATCAGCTTAAGCTGCAAACCCAGAAGCCTGATGGAAGTGAATTGCCTTCTTGTTTTATGCTACCCCCTCAGGACCATCCTGAGAAGATTGCCAAATTACAGCAGAGATTTCGTCAGAACGAGGCAGAGCTGAAATTAAGTTAGGCTCACTTTTAAAGAGATCCAGCTATGGTAACTTTATAATTGAGCCATTTTGTTCTGCTCTCAATCAGCTTCAAATCAAAGGACAAATGCTCAAAGAGAGCATAGGTTGCAGTTTGAAAACTGACAATAATAAGCAAACATTACAGTCTGATTTAATCTGTTCTCAATCCAGTGTAATAACTTTCTTTGAAGGTTGGTTTGAGATACATGGTAATGCCTGGAGGCCAAGAACTTGATTTTGTTCTTCTTACAAGTTCTGTGCACTGCAATCTCTGTACTATATATCAGAGGATGCTTGGCAGCTTCTCTTGACTAACCATGAGTGTCATCCACATTCTTCAGGTGAGAGAACCACAGAGCATAGCCAGGTTGCACTGAGGCATCAGTGCGTAGCCATCCATATTTCATAAATCATATCGCTTGATAAAAAAGCTGCAGATTGCACATTCAAGGTGTACAGGAGCACCAAGGAAGCTCCTGCAACGGGATTTCTGTTCCATGTTCAGATCTCATAAAGCAAGTTATGTTCCTTCCTATAAAGTGATGTTCCTTCTCCATTGCAAGTGTGCTCCCCTGTTTCCTGAAGAAAATAGGCTGGAGGAGAGTCATTTGGTAGTGTTTGGAGCTTGGATGGAGAACTGTTTTACAGAGATGGGAATCATAGAGAAGGGTCATTGCAGAAGGGTCTCTGCTTTCAGGAACAGAGGCAGTACATCATACACTTACCCTGTACGCTTCATACAGCACCTTCCAAACTGACAGCTAGTTAATAGTCCCTTTTCTAGTCTATGTTTAGAGCTACAAAGATTGTTTTTAGTATATAGTAACACTTTAGCACCTTTTGAGGTTCTCAAAGCAGATATTAATTAAGCTTCCTAGCACCTATGGGAAGGGAGTAAATAGCCCAATTGCCACTTTATAGAAAGGAAATGACTAGCCAAGGTCATCCACTGAGGCAGAGCCAGGAGTAGCATGTAGGCGATAAACCAAGAATTACACAGCTGCTTTTTCTCCAAAGAAAGATGGCCCAAAATAAGAGCTCACCTGAACTTTTACTCAAATTTGGGGAAAAAAACCCATGCAAAACAATTCATAAGAACTTTCCCATCTACACCATGAAACCTCTGTTATATTTTCCAGCACTAAATCTGAACGCTCTCACTCCATCTGAGATAGCACCTGTGCTTGATGAATGAATATAGTAGATATTATGCTCCTGGTAGGAGTCTGATAAGTAATTTTATCTTTTTCTTTTAGCCTGATTTCCTAAACATATGGACACATGAAGATAATATTAATTCTGACACATTTTCTTTAGCTAAGTATTAGTCTCATTTACCTATTATAACAGCCTGTGACAGAGCCAAAATTATGAATCTACAATATTCGTAGGAATTTCCTGGCTAAAGAAAAAAAAAGGCAGTCACGAAGGATTATGGCTACAATCGAAGACAAATGAAAGACTTTTGAAATGTGTTATGTTACAAGTCTTTTTGGGACCCAAACAAGTGTTGATCCATCTCCTAGGAATTACAAAGATACAGCTGTATTTGCTTCCAACCAGCTGCTAGGATCAAAACTCTTTGGTAGAAATAAGAATCAGAGCAGTCTCTGCAACACTGTGGGAACTCTTTCTTCCATTGTCTTGGGCTGGAAGTAGTTTGGTAGTTACTTTTCAGGGACGCTCTCAGCAATGGAAATTGAGAACTAGAAACAGAATCCAGAAAACATTTTGAGCAACACAGCGGATCTTTGGCCATTTGAAACTTATTAGTTAGAGCTCCATAACAGCTGTTGTGACTGAGATCGCATCTTCACCTTCTGAAGCCTAAATACATGCTGCTTGCATTCAGGTAGATTTACCATCATCTGTTGTCTGTGTGGGACCTACCACAAGAAGTCATTCCACCCAGAAAGAAAGAGCAGACATAGCCACTAACATTCTCATTATTTTATATCTATCGTTTGTCATTCAAACATCCCTGTCCACTTTTCACCCTATAAAAGAAATTGTAATTGAAAGCAAGCGTCAGTTCGTATGTTTTGAGGCTAGAGTGACTCTGTGATCATTTAGCTTTATCCAGACTTTAACAAATGCTGCCACAGATGCTTATTCTACTTTTTTCTGCATGAAGAAATAAAGAGCACTTGTACAAATGACATGTATGTCAATCTTTAGGTCACAATACTTCCTGCAGTTGCATCCCAAGTAGGAGACATCAAGCTAAAGGCATTTAAGAATTAACAGCCTGTACCCAAGACAGGAAATAGAGTTTATAAAACAGGTGGATGAAGACCAGTATTCACTTGCATCACATTAAAGCAAATCCATTTATATTTTATTTCCTATATACTGACTTGAATGTGCATTTTTACAATAATCAGACTCTGCAGTTTCTGTAGGATATGTGATATTTGCAGGTGGATTGGTATGGCCTGGTAGACCTTCCATGTAAGAAATGGTCCATCAGGTGAGAAGAGGGAGACACCATCCAGACAATTCTGTAGCGATCCACCAACTGCACCAGCCAAGGGTTTGGCTTTCCACCCTGAATCCGCACATAGATCCTAGGATTCTTCTGTAATGCCGTAAGTTGTACTTAAATACAGGGAAAAGTTAGCACCCGGTGGTGCTCTAGGCAGCGACAGTTCTCTAGATTTTTGTACAACTGCTCACTTATATTGGTATTGCTATCCTGGGTGCATATTAACCATGATTGAAACAACGCCCATTGGAAGTCTTAAAACCTTAACCACCAGTTTTACTTCTAAAATAAAGTAAACTGCCAAAAGTTCTGATAAAAGTGACAATTTATATTTTTAAGTAGTACATCCGGAATTTTCCTATAGCTGTAGACAAAGGAATTCTTACCCAGATAAGTATAAGAGCACCAATAAATTTAAGGTAGCTTATGCAAGTTAGGCACTAATGAATGTCATCTTCTGTTTTGTCATGAAAAAAGATCTTTCTGCTGCTAAAGGAGACTGATTTAGATTATGAATAGCTGTAGTGATTTGCAAAAATGGCTCCAGAGAGATAGACTGAGATTCCATATACTCATGGCACTTGAGGTTTCTGCCCTTTTTGTTGAAAATTAATTTGTCCTGTGGGTTATTGGATTCTAGCTCAGCCAATGTATATTGCTCAGTCATCACAAATTTACTTAAAATTTAGTGTAGCTGAAGTTCATTCAACAAGACAAAAGTCTACAGTTGAAAGCTTCTAAAAATCTTTTTAAAAAACTGGCTAACGGTGTAATTGAAAGCACTGGAATCGAAGTAGATTTACAAAATGTTTTGCAGGTATCAATATATGGTTTATTATATTAAATAGACTCTTTGGTTTCCTCTTTTGATGGTTAAAACAAATGGGTGGTTTACTGTCCCCTTGATGCACAGGGCTTTTAGTGTTTGGCCCCATGCCTCAAACCCAAAACTTACATTCCTAAAATGAGCAAAAGTGCCTTGTAACATAGTCTACGGCTTCCTACACTGCTTCTTTAATTTGACGCATATTCCTTTTTATGGAATAGGGAGAGAAACTCTGGTTATAAAAATGTCAAATGCCTCCCCTTACATACTGTTTATTTTCTTTTTTTTCCTTTCCTTTTTTTTTCTTCTTTTCTTTGTTTACCTTTGATGCATGAGTAGAAATTTTTGTTTGTATTCTTGGAATCACCATCTAGTTAGTGCACTTACTTCTTAGAATTAAGCATTGCTGATGCTTGTAAATTTGATGTCCCAAAGACAAATAGGTTAAGGTTAAAAAAAAAATCTAATTCTGTTCAGATCAGCAAGCTTCTTGTTTAAATTAAAAGGCTGTAACTAATTTGATTGATGGGTCCAAGTCATCTGTTAGCCTCCATGTTGGTGAATCTGACTACTGAATCACCACCAATAGGGACCCGGAGGTAAAGGTTATCAGAAATGCAACCATACAAAGGTGGCTGTGGTGCAAAAACTAACATGGGCAATGATATAAGGAGGGATGATTAAAGAATAAGCAGATCTTAAACGTTCACAGGAGAGTGGTTTTTCATTAACTATAAAGGATAAAAATCTTCTTGAAGAGAAATAATTCTCCTTATTTTAAGCTTTATCGGAAACAGTTTCATGTCTCATTTAAATGATGGGGATTTTTAAAAAGAAAAATATAAAGGCAGATAGAACTGATCGCATATGGGAAAAGCTCATTTTGTGCACAACTGCTGTGGATGGTTCTCAAGTAGGAAGTCTATAAACAGTTTGTTTGTGTTCTTTCTACCAGGAATTATGCTTTAAAAAGACAAAAAAGAATTTAAAATTCAGTTTAAATTTAATAATAAAATCACTTCATACACATCTCAGTAAAATAAGAGGAAGCCTTCTGAATAAAAATTCACGCACAGTCCAAATCTCTGTTCAGCTGGCTATTTTTTATGTTTCAATTTTTTTTTCCCCTCTAGTTCTAGTGATATATCTGAATACAACTGATCAAGTTTAAGCTATGAGGCTCTCATCTCTTTGCTTGATACACAAGGCTTATACAATTGCAAGAAATGAGATACAGTGCGATAACCAAATCATGACACAATGGACTGGAAATTTTAGATTAATAAACCTCTTTCGGAAGAGAACTAAATAACTTTTACAGTTTTATCTATGGCTATTTGTTTCTTTGAAGATTTATGGTCCTTGCAACAGATATGCATCTTATCTTTCACTTTTCAGATTAAAGGAAGATGATTTTAAACAGGCTTCTGACTGGCATAATCTGGAATTGCAGATGATCTTCCTTTAAAAAAATGCTAAAAGTGAACTTGCAAGTCAAATGAGAATATCATTACATATGTCAAAGGGGTCTGAGAAAAAAATCTGCATACGGCTAAACAAGATCTAATCCTTATTATCGCGACCCAGTATCCTCAGGCAGCACTTTATCAGCCAGGTGCAATCCGTAATGCTTAACAAGGAATTAAAACTTTTCATGCTGCTGCTGCTTTAATTGATTGATGCTAAAAGTTTAGAAACTAAAATCTAACCAGCTATTACAAAGCTCCTTTAACCAAGCCTTCTCCTTTGAAAGCGGGAACCTCAATTGAAACTGGCAGCCCACATTTTTAGGTTTCAAGCAGCTCTGTCATTCTAGGAGGAATGTGTCTGCCACTTCACACGATAGCTTGAGCTGAAAGACATGTACTTTGAATCAGAGAATCAATAGAACACTTAATGGACAATTAGGAGAACAGCTGTAGGACTGTCAAAGGCCCATCTGTACACAGCTCAAACAGCCTCCGCCTGGACAGGGCACGGAAAACACAGCTTACTGCCCCAGGGCACCCGCTCCCATTACAAAATCCCCCTTTCATTTCACATTTAATGTTAATATAGTATTCTTTTTTCATTACAAATTTTAACACGTGTAGAAAATAATGGAAATTGCTCGGGCCATTTGTCAACTTATATCATGTGAATTGATCAATAAATTTCACCACTTTGTTGTTAATGTAGATAAATTTTGGCATTTAATTAAGCTGCAGCGAAAATGTGGCCACTTTTAATTTCAGCAGATGCTACCTTTTCATCTGTAATACTGGAATACATTGGCAAATACAATCCGGTCGCTAAATATTTATAGACAACATGACAATTCCTAAAAGAGTTATCATCAATGATTTTGGTTCTGAAACAATTAACATTGTTTAAAAGAGCTCATGTGGAAAGCCGAAATAAATTCTGAACCGCAGATTAAGTTATGGCTACACAGATACATTGCATATATATAAAGCACATAAATCTATACACGTTATAAACACATATGCCCACGGTGATTATTATAGGAATACTGTCTACGGCATATATGTGCACAAACATACGTAAATTCTGATAAACCAAGGTACAAATTCCTCTGTGCATAAACACTCATGTACTACACATATATCTTTACAGATATCTCTATGAATTAGACGTTTATAGTGATACTTATCTTTAACGGAGCTGCTTTGCAAAAATGTAATGAGAGAGACTGATCTCAGGAATTAGCATCACAGAAGGAAACATTTCATATATAAACATTTTATATAGAATAACTAAGTGTTGACAAAGGCATTGCTGTTTATAATAATAAATGTATTTAACTTTTTAAAATACTTTTTAAAATTTCTAAGCCCACATAATGCAGGGATTAGCCTTTAAACTTCCGGATATTTTTTAAGCACACACAGATTTGGCCAGACAATAAGAAACATAAATGAACATTTTAGGCTTTCTATATGGCCTTAGGGACCCCAAGATGAAATCCTGCCTCTGACAGCCAGAGGCCCTAGACACAGCACTCAGCAGCAAGGCTTGACATGATAAACTGCTGTATCTCATTTGAGTGGGTAGGGGGAGGAGGTTGCCTGGTGGTGATATTGCCAGTGCCTCTGGGGTAGGAAAAGTCTTGAAATCCCAATGCTGGTTTTGCTGTAATCCCCCTGACCGAGCAGGCTCCCGCCCTGACCTACAATTTTTACTAAAGAGCTTGCTTATCATTTAGAGGACAACCGTGCTGGCAGCATGAACTTGTGCATGGGAGAAACCACGGAACAGGGAAATCAGTGGTGGTCACACACACCTAATCCTTATGAAGGACTCTCAGTAACTCGAGCAGACAGGTTCAGCATCTTCCCACACTCAGGCAACAAAACAATCCCATATTCAAGCACCAGGCAGACATGCAGCATCCCGTAGGTAAAATTCTTTTTGTTTGACTTTCTCAGTTTTCACTGCTAGGTAAAATCATCTAACCTGATAAGAAAAAAAAACAAAAAGAAAAGAAAAGAGACCCACTCAGACACACCAATCATTTTAAAAGTGGAGTTTCTGGTTTTGTGGATTTGTCACTGCTGCAGCATGTTTTATTTTCAGGTTTTCAGAGAAACTGGTCAGCAGATTTCTTGAAGTTGTTGGGGAGTGCAGGGAAGAGGACTGGAATACTGTTCAAACTGAGACTAACTGGCTTTTAGCCGAGGATTTGCAATTCACACAGAGAACAAGGAATTCAAACGCAGTAGCTGTGGTTTATGTATGGTATTTGAACCACAGGGAAATATCTGGACAGTACAGAATATACTCAGTAAATACGGAACATTCTAACCAAATCTTGAGTCATTGAAATTATCTCATTGGCCTTTCCTCTTAAACAGAAAGCTTTGTCTCAGCTTACCAAGGCTTTTTTTGCATTTCACAGCATAGGCATTTACTCCTCCTGGACTGGATCAACACGAGTTCACCAGTGCACGCCTGCGACTCCTGGTCCTGCTGGCACCATGATGCAGAATCTCTTCCTGCCGCGAAGGAGCGCTGCTACAGAGGAGGTCTGACGGCCAGGCTCTCACTGCGGCTCCTGCGATGTGCCACCCAACCTACCTGCGCACAGACAGGCTCTCCTGGCGTGGCTACACTCCCAACACCCTCCAGCGAGCCTGCGCACGTACATACAAACACTCGCTTGTACGCGGGCACACACATAAGGAGGAGAGCGGTTCCAGTGGAGGATGATCCAAAGAGAGATGGTGATGGGTCTCTGCAGCTTCAGCCCAGAAGTTGTAACTTTTGCATGACATGACACTCCGGTGAGTGGAGAGAGGCCTGTTGAGATGGTACGTGTGTTAGTTACTTTTTTATCTTTTTTGTGGCTTGGCACGATGGCCCATGCAGTTCATGACAATTTTTTCTGGTGAAATTAGAAAAACTTTGGGAAAAAAGCTAGCTTAAAGGTCTAAAAAAGTCTCAGTGCCATCTGCTGCAGTTAAATTTCACGTGCACCCATAGTGGATCAATGGTGATACCCACTGCTGAGCTGTTTTAACACTCACCCTTTCTCCCCATTTCTGTAGCAGAAGCAGAGGCAGTGAGCAGAATGTGAAAGGACCCATCCCAGCCAGCGGCACAGCACCAAATCCCCCGACCTGGCAGCTACAGCTCCTACATCATGCAAGTCGGCTGTGCCGTAGTGTCTTCGTCAGTGAAGTGAAAAATGCTTGACAGTGTGAGACAGCAGTGCTTGTTTCTCAGCCTGATGGCATTATGAGGAATATTTACTAAGTTTTTAACAGTGAAGACCTAAACTCTAGATAGGAGAGGATTACACTAGAATGAGCAACAGAAAAGTCTATTAAACAATCTTTGTTTTTAAAAGATCCCAATAACAACAAATCCATTTGTCTGTTTCACCAGTTGAGCATTTTTGTGGGAGATCCCTATTTATCTGATTTATTAGAAATGCTCCATTGAGATACAAAGCATTTTTCTAATAAACCTAGAGGTTAGCACTATTGTTTTCAGTACAGCTGACCCTTGGATTTGCTGTAAAACCAGAATCATTAGAAATGCTCCACGGGTTATATTGGAGCATTTCTAATGAATCAGAGGGTCAGCTCTATCGAAATAATGTAAAATATCTAGATTCATGAGAAAAACTCCATTGAAATGCATGGAGCGTTTCTAATAAATCCAGATTTTAGTGGAGCTCAACCCTGAATCCATTAAAACGTTATGAAAAAATAGTTACTGAGCATGCACCTTAAGTACTTCTTTCTGTGTTAATCTCTCATTTATTTTAAAATGCGTTGTAAAAATAGCAAAAGGCATCAGCGAAAATTTGTTATTTAAAGTCTGCCATTTCCTCTGCTTACATATGAGCAGCGAGTCACTGTTGCCACCAGAAAGACAGCCCCCAGTACCTCGTAACATGTACTTAGCTCACATTGTGCTCGAGCAGCTTCCAGGAAGGGGGATGCCCACGCACAGGGCTGTGAGCACATCACACCACGCCGCCCTGGATTTACTGTTGTCTCCCCTCCATTAGGCACTTACCAAAAGGGAGTGAGTGTTGTGATTGTTACGGAGCTTCAGGTTGCAACTGTCCGGAGAGGAGCTGCTTGTTGAGAGCTCTCAGGTATCTCAGTCTTCTCTCAGTGTGGGACTTCACTGCAGGAGGGATCATGGTTTTTTGCACAGCCACTTGACAGAGACTGGAGCAATGCTGGTGTCATTTGCCAGGAGAAAGATTCCTAGGTCCCCACAGCAGGCTGTTCTCAGCAGGATCCCCTTGTTCAGGGATTGCTTTGAAGGGAAGGTGGATATTTAGATGCCAGTTGTCTATGGCAGCTGAAGGCAGTTAATGATCATAAGCAGCAGGTTCATGGGCATTCTCCTCCCAGAAGCATATTGTTTCTGACTTTGCAAAGGGCCAGCTCGCTAAGAATAAGAGAAATGCAGGTATGATGGAGGGCAGGTTGGACGTGTTTGGCTTGTGTATCCTATGAAAGAAGCTGAGCCTGAAGTGTCTTGTCCTTTACTGAACAATAGATGTAGAAGAGGATCTCTTTATGGCTTCAGGAAGGGGTATCTTAAGTAAAAGTCTTGGTACCAGATACAGGTGTGATGCACTTAGGGCACATGTCCTGGGATGAGTTGCCAGGTACCTTGAGGCTTCCACAGTTCATTGTTGTAATTACTGATGGACAGATTATGTTGTCTATACTTAAAGTGAAACCACAGCCTGCTTTCCCCTGCAAGTTAGATGTTTATTCTTAATTTACAATCACAAGGCCAGCAATAGAATGAGGTTTTTTATTATTGCCAAGCTGAATTGGCTTTTTCTACCATTTTTGCTGTACGGCACTATTCAAAGACTGGCAGACTTTCAAGTTAAGTTTAAGGCAGATTCAACAGCTGTAATCTTATAATAGTGTGTGTCCTAAAGATGAGATGGTTTTGGCTTAATACAATTTCAGACTTTGTTCTTGCCATACAGCTAAATTACACATCCATGGCAGGTGATCTCTTTAACCTATTTGTCTATTCAACATTGTCAGCTTGATAACTCCCTGAAAACTGAGGCCTATGGTAATAAAATTTAGTTATTAATAGTAGCATGTTACGGGCCAGAACATGAAAAAACAAACAAGAAGTCTTTCTAATTTATTGTTTCACAACATAACAAGAAGAAGTAAACATTGACAAATTTATTTTAAGGGCATGCATGAGTCAGTCCCTCAGCGCCTCTCTCGGGCGGTCAAACCCCTCCTCAGAGCAGAATTGAAGTGAATTTTGTCAGTTTTGCAGATGAACTTCAAGTGAAAGTTGCTGTGGCAAGTTTTCATGATGATGACAATGATAATGCCCACTTCTCTCTTTTTTTCAAAGCTAGTGCTTTATTATCGCACCTCTTATCTTCCAGAATACTACTGCTGCAATCCACCTGCTATAGATGCGGCGCTGCATGTACCAGTCAGGTACAACGCTGGGGAAGAGTTTTGAGAAGGGTTTGGATCAGCCACCCTCTGACAACCCCCTGCTCTCAGGTAGCACATCTCAAAAGCTCTGAAAACAGACAAAAGGGATGCTTGTATTTATGGGCTCAGCCAATAGACCCTGAGTGAGTGGCATGGGGTTCAGCATACCTGATGCAGTAGGTGAAAGCTGGATTGATCAGGCTGGAATTGATTAGACCAATGTCACGTTAGGCAACTTTCTCCCTGGTGTTTATGATGCCTGTCCAAGGCAGGATGAGAAAGCACCCGGAGGTTTGGACCCCGCTGCTCTGTAATCCATGGAGCTCTCTAGCTGAGGTCCCAGTTTCAAAGCAATTGGAAGGCATTGTAAGAAGCTTCTTTTTAGTTCAAGGGCAAGTCACGTGCCACTGAAAAACAGCAAACCAGTTTTGGACAAAGGAGAATCTCCTCTGTGCTGTGTAACACTGGAACCTCCAATACTGCTTATTGATTGTTAAGGGGTCACACCAGTAGCCACACCAGGGCAGTGTGCAGCAGGGCTGTGAAGTCCTCAAGCAACTTCTCACTTTCACAGCTTTACAGCCTCCTTAAATGTATTTCAGAATAGTTTGCTTAAAATTAAGCACAGAAAGACAATACATTCATCACATCCCCTTTACAAGGCTGTTCAAGGAACTAGGCTTGTGTGTGTCGTAGCGTTTTATAGCAGCGGTCTTTCTATAGGTCCCCATGCTTTCAGCAAATAACAGAGAAGCTGGCTCGCCTCAGATGCAGACTAGGTTCTGTTTATTTTATGAATGCATACAGTCAGCGTATCTGCAGTTTGTCAGCTTATGGTGCTGTTCATTTAGCTGCTTTGTACCTATATACACACATATATATAAGATGTATATGAAAAGTATATTAATATAATCCTATCTCAACAGATTTAATTCTTAAATGCTACATATACTTGTTTAATCTCTCATTTTAGAAGTAGGAAAGGTTAGATTATAACATCAGGTTAGCTCTCTTTGAAGCAGGTAATAATTAAGTTGATTCACTGTTGCAATTACTGTCAAATCCCCCTTAATTACCACGGATTTTATAGCAGCTTCATTATACGTCTGCTGTAATGCATTGTGGCCCAAAGGAGAAGTGTTGCAGGAAATTCTGCATAGCATGTATAATTCTAACCTGCAGTTAAAGCTTCTAGTGAAAGCCTCTGCACTAAATTTATCTTTTTTTGACATTTTCCCCCCTATTATTTAAAGCAGTTGAGCTGGAGTAACACCACTAAAATATACACCTAACTTCATAAGTGAAAATTGATCTCTTCACAGGTATTAGGAATAAAAATGGAGAAATGATAAAATTAGCAGTGAATTATTCTTGGGAAACTGCTCAGCAAAAATGAAGAACAATTCTGGTCTGGTGTCATGGCGGGGAGGAAACTTCTGCCCCATCCTGCAAATCATACACCCCTGAACAACCTTTCCTCGCTTGAGTAGTCCCACTGAATACAGTTTTTAAGGCGGTAAGAACTTGCCGTATCAGTCTGCTAGACGTCAATATTTTCATCCATTGTTCATTTTACATTTTATAAACTGGATTATACAAATATAAGGCACACGCACAACCAAGAGCTTTGATGGTTTTTATTTCAGCTGCATATGGAATATGCTGTTACAGTATATTATAAAAATATTTGATGAAAATAGCAATTTGGACAATAGTAACACCTATTTTATTATCAAGCATGCAAGAAGTTTTAAAGCAGCTCCACTTTAGAACTGACCTTCCAACTAACTTTTGTAACAACATAGCCTCATGAAACTGCTGCTTTATGGCTCATGTGTCACTGCTTGTTTCCATTGGAAAAATCTTTACAAATCAGGGTCTGTAAATTGAGCCTGCAACAGTTCAAAACAGATAACTGAATAATGTGTCCCATGGATTCTCTTGTAACAAAGGAATTTACTCCACAGAATATATTAGATGCAGAAAGGGCTTCAGTGTCAGTGACACTATTGGCAGCTGTGTTAACAGTTAAGGAGCTGGCTTTGTACAGCAGTACAGTTATTAAATTTCTCCAGAGACCATGACTCATTAATCAAATATTCATACATCTCTGTAAATACACACTGAACAGAGAATACCCTCAGAGTTGAGCATCCCAGCACAAGTGCTCTTTCATGTAACACTGACAAAATCCTGAGAACATGCGGTCATGTTTTGCATTTCTAATGCTGTATGTACTCTTTAGTCCCCCAATTCCTAAAAACAGAACACAAATGATCTTACTGATCGCAAGTGTTACACAGTCACAATTAAAATTGCTTCACTATTGCTTCATACCATCTTTTTAAAAGTGAAGACAGTGAATCAATTCTTCTGTTCTTTGTTTACCATCAGACAAGTAACTTTTTCCCATACGGCTGGAGAAACCCAAGGCCATGCTCCTATTAATACAAGAATTTGTATTAGCATGAAAACAACAAACCACTGGTTGAACTGTGAAGGCCAAAGAACTTCATATATTTGCAAAGACATGAGCTTGTTGCATTTAACAAATACTGTATTTTGTGTTTCTGCACTGCCATAAAACGGCACCTCTTCTCACCTGCAGGGGAGGCAGAAACATGTCTTGACTGTGGTCAGGTTGAGATCACGGTTCAGAGCTGAAGCATCTCTCTGTGATCAGCAGAAGCTCTTCTCTATAAGCCTTTGAAAAAAATCAGTTTTCTATTTGAACTCCCCATCCTAATGCATTCCTATCTAGGACTTTGCTTTTGACTGTTGCAAGGTCTGATTTATACCTCCGATTCAGGCGCTCTGTGGTTTGAAGTAGTCAGATGCCTTTATATAGTGTTGTTTGTAAATGAGGATTATCATATTGCTGAATGTAGATTTTTAAAATTCTGTACTATTGTGCTCCTTTGAACTCAAGGGAACAAGGGAATGGAGGGGAATGACCTGAGTCTTCAAGTCAAACCCCCTGAAAGTGTGGCCAGCACAAAATCCCAAACGAACTTGATAAGAGAAGGGGGATTTACAGACAAATCCTGGAAAGAGGTGAGTCTCAGATTATATTCCTTTATAGTTTTTAGAGGCTGGGACATAGAATTCATCCCTGGAACCAGTCCCTAACTGCAGATTTTGAAGGGAAATTTGTAAACTTGCACAGCATCCTTATATTCTGTAAGGAACTTGCAAATGGCCCAGTTTAAGGATTGAGCTCTGATCAGAAAATACTTCCTTTTTTAGTTCCCTTTCTAATAAATATAGATAGTCTAGCTTAAGCACCTCCCCAGTTCCTACCACATTAATTTCAGTGCATCTTAATTTTCTTTAACAAGGCTTGACACTGACTTTTTAAAAAGAAAATCCTCCCCTGTATTTAATTAGGGCACTGATTGAGACAGGATGGCAATACCTTCCCACACTTCTTCTGTGTAAGACAAAACCCATGCCACCTCACTCCACGAGTCAGTACGTGCCAATAAAGCAGTTGTGGGTATCATCTGCTGTGTGCCATGCAGAAAACAGCATGAGGCTGCAATTACAATCCCCCTTGCCTCTTGTCCACCTATGTACAGGGCCCCAAGCCTGGGCATCCTATGAGTGATTCCAGTACCCTGCATGACCTTATCCACTGACCCAGCAAGCTGCTGGATGTGGATAAATACCTAAAACATTGACTTTAATAATGTTCCCTTGGGGCACAGGGATTCACTGGCAGGATCAGAGTGTAGGAAAGGAGGAGATGGAAAATAAGAATAACGTGTGAATGCTGAGCGGAAAGCCCACAAAGCCTTGGCTTTAACACATGCCTAAACACCCACTAGACCTAGGCGAAAACAGCAAACATTTATTTGCGCATCTTCTTGCATAAATAAAACCCTGCTGATTTGCTTTGATGGCATTTACGACCACATTTATTCATAAACATTAGAGTGAGCAAGTTTTTATTTGCAGGAGCGTTCATAGAAAACAAAAGCGTTGTGAATTCTGGTGTGAATAAATACCAGAGAGCTCTCACACGAGAAGGGCTTCTGCAGTCATTAAGTAAAGCTCTTTTTACTATTCACACTGTGGATTCGAACAATTACAGCTGCCCGTGAACTGCTTACAAACAGGGAAGGGAACTGTTTATAAAGCTCAGTTCATCCAATTAGGCAACAGAAACCATCTCGTGAAGATATCCAATCATAGGGTCAAATGATGATTACTCAGGGCTCAATCCTGACTCCCTCGAATGCCTCTTTACATCTTTTTGTCAATGCAAATAAGTTTCCAGCGTTTTAAGACCCCTTTAGTAATGTTGGCATGGCCTAACCAAGACAATGGGAAGCTGTAACACCTTTGTGCAGCCAGAAAGCAGCTATAGGCTAACAGAGGCTCCAGCCGTAGGGATGCGTTAGGCTGAAATGCTGCTGTGGGGTATACCTGACTGTGCTCCACAGCCTTCAGGGCAGGGCTAGGGAAATGTGCTCCATGCACTGGGAAGAAGAAATGCATCCATACTCCCATAGTAATCCACTGCAGGGTGGTAAAGGACTGTAAAGTCACCTGGCATATTCTGCCCTCTTGGAGGCTCCTGGTAGCACAAGAAGATCTGGTGCTCCAGCCTTCCTGAAAAGCCTTATCACCTTGGATGAAACTGTTGTGTAACAGAACGCAGGGCGGGCTGGATGTCAAATATGCTGTTTGTATTCATCTGTGGCATTATTGACCTTTCATAACTCACCGACAGTTGCTTTTCATTCCATCATTCCAGTTAAAAGATTGTCAATAACTCTGGAAATAAATCAGGTCTCCAGAGTGAGTCCACTTTCTTACTGTAACTAATGGCAAACAGGAGATCCCTTCCCTGCCTCCCCAAATATCCTGGTATGTCCTTCTGGCTGCATTGTGCGTAACTGAACTGCTCGCCTGCTTCTCATTACCAATGCTCCTGGGTTTGGAGGGGTAAGTTAAAGAAAAAAAACCCATAAAATACTTTCCTCACAGTAAAAAAATTGTAAGCCAAGGGCAAGGGCAAAAACCAAGACCGGGGCCTGTTGTTGCCTCTCTAGCACAGCCGAGCAGCGGCAGACTCTGCCTGTGGCCACTGCACAGCCAGGCAGCGCGCAGGCAAGGAGGGGGATTCCTTCTTTCACATCCACACTCCCTATTTTCCAACTGCATTTTCATGCCAATTACAGATAAATGAACCTGATGTTTAAGTGCCAGTTGATCTATGTAAAGCAACCACTTGTTTGCTGTTACTGCTTTAACTAAGGAGCACATCACCATGCTAAATGTCAATCAGGTGTATTTACCAGATTGTTTTAAAAGTGCAAGGTCGTGTAGACTCCTCTAGGAGCCAGCGAACTCACCACGAACGGATCCAGACTCACATGATCTTGCCTTGTACAAGAACCAGGGAAGAGCAGGTTTTGTTCAGAACGTGAAGCCAGTGTTGGCTTTGAAAATCAGGCGAGGGAATGCATGGTGCCACCTCAACACCAGTTGCCACCGCACCTGTAAGGAAATACAGCAGCTGCCTTTACGTAATTCTTACAGTTACCTACTCATGCTCCTGTTGTTTAGGGGCGTCTCATTAATACTGTGGGGAAAAACGTAACTGCCAAGGGAGACGTGCTTGGGGGACTCCTGCCTAGCTGTTCTCACAGGAGCGGAGCTGCTTGGAGACCTTCAGTAACAAACTAGTGCAGCCTCAGTTTTACAGCTCTGCTGAAGCATGGAGGACTGGCAAGAGGGAAAACAAGGCTTTAAAGAAAGGCATCACAAACAGGCAGTTCTGCTGGTAGCCACGGATGGGCACTAACTTAGTAATGGTCTTGAGTATCTTTCCATTTCTAGGCCTTCTGGAAGTTGGTCTGCAATTCTTCAGGCTCTCTTTCTCTCTGAGGTCAGCTGTGTCTACCAACATTTGTAAATAACCCCCTCTCCTAAACAGCCGCTTTAGAAATTTCCATTTCATGAATCATTATGGGGCAAAACCAGCCTTCCAGCTGCATCTTTCCCAAGAGCTATCCCTAAGGGTCTGCTGGCTTGTTCCCCGTGGAGTTAAACCAGCATACTGGTTTCTCCACCAGTCTCCAGCCCAGTCTAAGACTTCAGGTTGGAAAGTTGTCAGAAATCAGTTGCTGCCTTTTGTGATTGCCTGCAGGGAAGGTGGGTGCTGGCCAAAGGCATTTTTAAAGGTCGTGAGCGCGGCTTCAGATGCCAGTGGCCACAGAGCCGACGGGAAAGGGATGTGGTGGCTGGTGGGTTTTTTTCCCCATGGAGGAGCTGCACAGCCAGGTCACACGAAGATGTCCTTTACCTTACACCACATGGGCTACCCATGCTCCCAGTCCCAGCTACAGTGCTGCTTGGCGAGGAACAAACACCAACACCTTCACCATCAGTTCTGAGTGTGATGGGGTTTCGGTCATTGGTCAGGTAGAGGCAAGTCAAAGAGGACCGTGAGGTCTCACGTTAGTTTGAAAAATGAGGCCGATATCTTTGCTAGAAGGAGAAGGCAGAGTCCCAGCTAATCATTTAGAGCCCTGAGGTTGTGCCAAGCTAATATTAGATATTATAAACACACAAAGAAATGTTCCTTCTAAGGAAAAAGGAAATTGCAGAAAAGAAAAAAAAGAAAAGGTTATTAGGTAATTAAAAGCTCAGACTTTGAAAAGAGCTACTATTTGCCACCTTCTGTGGTACATGCAGTCTGGTTCTGTCAGGCAAGCAAGTAATCAGCCAGTGATTTGTGGAAGTCCTTTAAGAAAATAGGCCACTGCTGGGTGTGTGAGTAACTAATGCTCATTTGGTTTGTGTTTGAAGGCAGCAGCAGCAACAGTGATGACACAAATTAATTGCACGGTTTTCAGGAGATAATGCAGACGAGGTAAAGAGAATTACTATGCGATTAACATAGTTTCCAATTAAAGTCCCCTGTAGTTACCGAAAAACATTAATTTCTAGTAACTTGGTAATTTAACTTGTGTCACCACTGTACACGAGTGCACCAGGGCAACTTATGGGCTTGTCTATGCTTAAGCCTTGTACGAAAAACATGAAAAAAAAACTCAAAATAGCCATTAGTTTTTAACAACTACTGGTAGCAGGCTTCAAATAGAACACCACTGTGGTAAACTAAAGGATTTGCTAACAGATTGAAGGACCAAAAACCAGCTGCTGTTCTAGCACCGAAGTCTTTCTTGCCCTTAGTCAAAAGGGAGAAAAAAAAATAACCCACTATTTAAATAAATTCAGCAAAGGTGTTTCAACCATTGCGTTTCTTTATCAACAAGTTGCAAAAAGACTGAGACAAATTAAACTATTCCACCCTTCCAGAGAAGTTTGCTGTTGGGATGGCAGAACTACATTTTTCTTTTTAACACTTAGGTACTATAGCTCTTCTATTTCCATTTGAGCATGTCTATTACAAGAATACCAAACCAAAGGTCTTTTGAATAGCAGCTCATTTCTGGAGACACAGCAAGCTTAAGTGGGTACATGCACACGGGATTTTTCTTAAGGTACCTCAACTTCAGCCAGTGGAGTTCAGGAAGAAGGAAAATTCATCCTTTAGTTCCCATCTCAGATAAAGCTACCTATACCGCAGTGGGACGGAGTGGCACATGATGTAAGTGCACAGCAGACCAACAGGTTCAAAGGCCTGGATGAGGAAAACTTGCAGAATTATCAGGCCTGAGCAGTTTTGTTTTAGTCTGATGACCAACTGCAGTCACCAAGTAGTGTCATTATTGTTTTTGTCACGTGCATACCCAGAAACATCCTTCCATTTTCAGCCTGCCTGTTTCAAAATGTAGGTATACTTGGTGAGCAGTATGGGAAGAGTCGCTCCTTTGACATCTTCCCGATTGCCAGGCTTGTTCCCAGTAACAACACGGAGGCTGAAGTCTGCAGCGGGGTAGGATGGATGAAGTCTTTCAAAAGAGCTGTGGGTCTTTGTCTATATGACTTGAGACATAGATCAATGTTGTAGAGTAACTTTCACTTAAAAAAATAAAAATACCACATAATTGGGAAAAAAGTCCACTGTACAGCTATATGTTTTTGTTAGTTTCACATAACTCAGAACCACTTTCAACTTCATTACAAATATTGCAGACTGCTGTGCATTAAAACCTCTGAAGCTTATTACATTTTATTATTATTACTACAACAACAGAAGCTGTAAACGGAAAAGATGTTATTGATTCAACTAATCCAATGAATGCAGATTGTTCTCTACTGTGCGTTGGTTAGCCTTTGGGCCAGCCTGGTTGTTAACAGCCTTACGCAGTAAGATCTTCAACACTTTTGGGTGAGAATATTACACAGCCTTGTATTCCCCTGTGGGAAGCTTTTCCTGGAGCATCTTCCCCTTGCCCAAAGATGTCTGTCCTTTGCCAGTCCCTCTAACTCCTCTTCCCCTTACCAGCGTGTGTACACGAGGTACTTGTAAACGGTAGGGCTTCCCTCCCTGCCCACCCTCACTCTTCAGCTATAGAGTAACAAAGCCACATAGCTACAAGTTAATCTTCCTTAAGCCCATCCCTGCAGGCTCCTGATCATTTTTCCTGTTCTTCTGTGCACTTCAATTAGTTAATGCCTTCCTCGTGGAAAGGTAAGCAGAAAGGAAAGCATCAGTGAAACCAGATTATAGCAATTATATCCCCCTGCTCTGTGACAGAGCTTTTAACAATGTGGCATAGGACTGCATTTTTTTTTGTTCAAATGTGAAAGCAAAGTACAACTTCATGTCTAATTTCCTGTCCACTGTTACCCAAAGGAACCACTCAACGGTTTTGCATTATTTTTGCTAAAGCTACATTAACTTGTGCTTCACTAAACAGGAATCTTCTATTTTCTAGCTCTCACTGACATTCACAATTCTCCTCATTTTGACATCTAAATTCCATAAACATGTTGTTTACTCCCTCTTCTGGGCTATTAATGAAAAATATTAAGTAAAATCAAGCCAACCATCCTCACATACATGCAGCATCTAAAAGTAATATTAGGCCAATTATTAGTAGGATTCAACAGTGCAGAGGTTACTAATTTAGACAAATGATGTGTGGTTGTGGTTTTTTTCCTGAAAACAAGTGAACACAATCTCATTTTGGCTTTTTGGAATATTAACTCAATTAACATGTGCAAATGCACACTCCAGTCCTGACACATATACGTACTTGATCTAGTTCTGCCTGAAATCTATCTATTAGTCACTCCTTTCCCATAAAAGGAAAAAAAGTGCTTTAATGAATACACGTGATGCTTATTATTTGGATCGGCAACATTTGTGCCTTCTGTGCCTGAACGGCACTTAGAATAGGTTAACATTTGGTTTACAACACAACAATAAAATTTGCCTTTATTGCAAATAAACAGAGTATTCACACCTTACAATATTGTTTTAGATGCAGGATTATATTCACTCTTAGAGCATCTAATAATATAAAAGGCACATGCATTTAATATTTTCACACCTTTTTTATTTTCCAAGCAGTGTTAATACGTATTTTAAATATTGCATTTACTTTGTTAAAACATAAAACTATTTATGTACATTTGTTTGCAGTCTGAGAACACACACCATCAAGTAATCATCTGTACAGTAATAACACATATCCAAAAAAAAAAAAAAAAAAAATCACAGCCCAGAATTTTTAACATCCACTCCCCCATTTGCTTTGATTTAAAAGCTGCACTAATAGGAGAGAAGCCTCAACATTATAGTAGTTGAAACAGGAAACAAACACCGCTCTCTTCTAATAATTGTCTTTAGCTGCTTTGATTGGTTGCAGTTAATATTAATAGTATAACCTTTAAAAATTGTGGGGAAAGGTAATACTTTATCTTCACTCCTCATATTAAGGCTCCAAAGCAAGCTTAATGAGAAACCATTATAAAATCATACTGCTAAATAGTATCTTAACTCACAATTCAGCCTATATAATTATATCAGTATTGCAACTGACAATTACTACTGATATATCAAACTTACCTTTCTTACACTGTGCTGCTCAGGATGTGTGTCACGATTACAGCATTAACTATTATTTGGGCTTATGTAGCAAGACAGATGAGAGTTCTACCCTTACCACAGGAATAAGAACTCAAATTCTGCTTACAAACAGAAATAACATGGTCTCAAAACCTACAGATATACGGCCATGACGTAAACCCCACACATATCTGGCAGCCTCTGCTCAGGATTTGTCCTGGACTGACACGACGTTAGGGTCACAAGTTAGGCTTTAGGGACTGGCCAAGCTTTTATGAGGGCAAGACCGGGACATAGGCACATTTCAGCATACCTGGCTCTAAACAACGCCTTCTCTCTTCGCTAGCACAACGTGACGTTAAACTCATCCAACTAGTAGTGAACAAAAATAATTAGGAAGTACGTTTATAAATGGAATTTTAAAGACTATTAACATATAAAACATTTTTATCTTTATGAAAATAGACTAATTTCAGCACAAGCTTGCCTTTTTGGAGGAGGAGGACACATACATTTTTTATTCTTTTAAAAGGCAAGTGTTCTCCTGGACAGCTGCCAATAATCTTGTGTAAAATGTCCTTAAAGCAAGACAAACTCCTCTGTACTAAATCTTTTTAATCTTTTCTTTTCATCCTCAGAGAAAAGGTCATTTTCTTCATGGAGTGGACTGGAAGCAAAGTCATAGTCTCTAGAATGACCCTTTACAAAAGTAAACAAGGGGTATTTCTCCTTAGATGAAGATTTCAGCATCTACAATGTAAAACACACACCAGATAAAACATTAATTGGAAATGAAGAAATACAGTAAGTAGTGATGTTTATCTGATGATGACTGCAAAGTAAAAAATGCATTTTTTGTTTTTATTATCATCAGATTAAAACAGAAGCATTGCACAATCTAAACATCCCCTCCTCCCATTAAGCAAACATTTATTTCCATTTCTTCTTCAGGTAGCTGCTAATTTTATGCCTAACCCTGTATCT
Source organism: Haliaeetus leucocephalus (assembly GCF_000737465.1). Classification (NCBI taxonomy): domain Eukaryota; kingdom Metazoa; phylum Chordata; class Aves; order Accipitriformes; family Accipitridae; genus Haliaeetus; species Haliaeetus leucocephalus. The sequence continues at coordinate 712,580 of NW_010973284.1, forward strand.
TGTTCCATACAGATCACCTCTACGTGCTGTTTGTTTCAGTGCAGCTGGAGCTCTTGCAGGAAGATAAAAAAACTCTACAAAATAGTTAATGGCCATAACGCTCTCCTCAAGCACAGGTATGAATTCTGCGGCAACTAGGTATCTCAGGGAGATATTTTTATTGTAGAATCAGCATGTATAATAGTCAATGTTTTTATTGAAAGTTTAAACACATACACCTATGTAAATAAGCCAATCAAAAGCACATGGCTAAAAACAGATTGATGACAGAAACAGGCTGTGGTAACTAGGGTGCCAAAAATCTACATTTATAAATAAGAAAACAGAGCATGTGGGAAGCGGGTGGTGGGGGATGATAAATACTAAAACAGATCAGCAAAACAGCTTTAATAGCAGATAAAAGTCTGCCAAATACTGAAAGACATTTCAGCCTTTTGGGCTGTTTTGGACACTTAATTGTTCACTGATTTTTTTTTTTTTTTAATTTTAATTTCTTACCTGCTTTGAAAAAAACAGCACAGTGATGCAGTGACATGCAGAACTACATTAGCCTAGGCGTATACACTGTGTGGAACTAAAATCACTAAACATAATTTCATGAAGGCAAATAATCTAAAATAGTAAAAAAACACCTAAATAGATCTTTAAACAGAAAGAACGATTTAAAAAAAGACAGGGGCTGAGGGGGGTTTAAAAAAAAAAAAAAAGAAAAATCACACTCACAGTAAAATCCTTGATTTTTACTGTGGTCTGAAATTTTCTGCTTTATTCTTGTCTATTTTAGTTGCATTTGGCTTTTGTAATGTGAAACCTGAGTAAAAGAGCAAGGAGATATAGGAGAGACGCACACAGCAATAAACAAAAGCAGAGTAACAAATGAGCATTAGAAAGAAAAAAGTTTGTAAGACATACAAATGCTTTGTTTTTTGAGAAGACTAGGTAACTGGATGCCAACCCTTTCATCTCTAGGGGTTGCATACAAGCTGGCTTAGTAGGAACAGAAATTGATAGCCACATGCAGGCTGTTTGCTGTTCTGTGACACAGACGGGTGGTCTTAGGCCAGCTCCTAATGGCAAGTTTGCAACAGAAAACTCATCTGAATACTGCATCTCAGGCAATGCATGGTGACCAAACAACCCTTGCACCTTTAAAGATGGTCCCTCCAAATCAGGACAGAAATACACCTCCACTTCCACTGCTGTTGGACAACTCTCCCGGAAACTTCCTTCTCTACAGGTACATGTAACACCTCTCTCTATGTACCAAGGGAGGTGGTGAAATACTAAATACAGAACAGAAACTGGACAGACAGCCTAAACAAGAGTCGAGTGGAACATGGTTAAGATTACTGCAATTATTATCAAACTACATCTCACTCAGCGATCACAGATAATTTGAAACTCTAAGAACTTGCAAGTTCTTTAGATGCCACTGTGATGATTTCTACAGAGACGTTTATTGATAAACATCAGTATTTTTTAGTGTTTCAGTGTTAGACTGCCACTGTTGTCACCGCAACAATTAATTCTTTGTGCTGAACCGCATCCAAGTTCAATGCTCAGTCAGTCCAGTTTTTCAGAGAACTTCCCATTTCTGCTAAGAACCTGGGCTACAAATGCAGTTGTAGCCCAAGTGGATTATTTATTTGCTGTCATGAGTTTGATAGGGAAACAATTCACTGCATTAGCAGGTACTGGTTCAGTAACAATGTAAAGTAGCAGCAGAGGCTGCGGCCAGGAAAAGGCAGAGCCGTCCCAGGTGCTGTGCAAGAGGCCAGAGCTTCTTGCTGACCTCCTGGATCTGCCGCATGGTGCTGAGAAGCCAGACAGAAACTGCTGCGCCTGCTCGGTATTTGTGCTGGAAGTGCAAGAGAGAAGTAAGACTACAGCCAGTCAGTAAATCCATCCTTCTCAAGTCTGGATCTGTTTGCAGGTCTCAATCTATCAGCTATTTAATTCCAGGTATTATTAAACTACTTAACAATAGCTGCCTAACTAGCAAGTACAGAAACAAAGGGTAACTTGAATGTGATTTGGATGGAGGTTCACCAACCACTCCATTTGGGCCTTTCATTTCAACACCCTGATTTCTCTATCACTAAATATACGGCTCATAAGGTTTATCCTCAAGTTACAAAAGCTAAATCTTTTCTCCCACCTCTTACTGCCCACAAAAGCAGCGAGAACCTGAATTTTTTAGTCTTGCCTACATAGGGCACACTGGGAGGAGTATACTGTGCTTTATAGTTCGAGAGTTATCGCACTCAAATTGCAAACAAAGGGAAAAATAACAGAAGAGCAAGAAAAAACAAAGGATGCGAAGGACTGATTGAAAGATCATAGAATGTTTGTCACATTGTATTTCTGTCCAAACTTTCCTCTATTTCCAAACTTCCTGTGCCTGAAATATATTTATATAAAATAATGGCACTAATATTAAAGAACTTCTACCTAAAATACCAGGATAGTAGCTCTAGGACTTAGATCAGCCATGAGTATTTTCACAACATATGTTCAGAAAAGAAATGTACTTAATCCCAAACTTGAAAGAAGGAAAAAAGAGAAAGAGAACTTCCAATGCAACTAATTTTGTAATTAGATTTTTTTACCATGTTATTACATTCTTTCTCATACATGGTAGAACAGGAAAACATGGAAGAATAGAAACTTTCCATATATCCGTTGGTAAGGAACTTCTACTTCTTTGAATCTATTTTCTACTCCTCTGTGTAAGAATCGGAGAAACAACTTCAGCATCAATCAATATCTACTAAAGATTATATACAGTATTAAGTTTAAAAATGCTTTTTTGGCTATAATACTGATACCACTTAACAGGACATTCAAAATGCTGTACAAACATTAATTCTTTACGCTGTTGTGATAGCTACTGTGGTTAGAATATTAATATTGTGACCATCTTCTGCTGCCGCTGCATCCTTTCATAGACTATTTTTTAAAATCACAAAACGCAGTTATTTGGTACCACAGCTAGTACAATGCATTCATGATGCTGTATTTCATACCGCCACGTGCTGTAAAAATCACGAAAAAAAAGTCAATTACATTTGGACCTAAATGTACTTATACCAGTGTTTTTCAAGTGGAAGGACACGACCAGACAGATTTGCTGGGTGATACCTGCTCCGCAGACTTCATTACCAAATCACAAACACACTGCTCTACACTTAAAAGCCACCAGAAAAAGTGCTTATGCTAACAAGAAATAGTACACAATTTTGGCTTGATCAAATACTTCCATGTAAGAGCAAAGGAAAAAAAAAAAATCCCTCCCGAGGGACAGATCGCCTTTCCAAAATCCCCCCTGGGCTCGGCAGGGCTGGCCGCCGCACTATTCCCATTTCACGAGTGCCACCTCGTGGGCCCGCCTGCGCCAGCCCGGCCGGCCCCTCTCTCCCAAGGCCGGCCTGGCTCTCCCCAGGTTTCGCCTACTGGTAAAATCGGACGAAAGGAGAAACAAGCGGGATTGCTCGTGACTGTAAAAGCAGCAATAAATACCAAGAAAAGAAGGACGTCTGTTGAGAAGGGCGAAGCCGATTCCCTCCCCTTACCCATACGCAGTGCACACACGCACCGTTCTGGCTGAGGAATCGATCTGGTAACTTGGACACCTACCTTCGTTATTTCTTCAGAAGCCTTCTCAAAGTCCTGCACGGTTCTACAGTAAAATCCTATCGTGCAGCTCGGATCCATTTTTTTGAATGACATCTTTTTGGGAGAAGGACAGTGGAATGACTGCAAGTTTTGAGATTAAAAAACATGAAATACACAGCTAAGGTTGAGAATGGTACAGACCAAGGCATTTACTTTTTTCCACCAACAGCTTTAACGTACAATCCCCTGTATCACTTAAATTAAAACCCAGCACACACTTTTGAAGTCATTTCTCCCCCCCTCGCCCCACAAGTAATTCCACTCTTCTCCACATGTATAAAACCTCCTGCTGTTTACGCTGTATTCACCAAACTTGCACACATCACCACGTTAGTTTGAAATCTGTCAAAGGTCTGCCGCTCTAAGCAGTACTTTATGAATATTCCCAAGGCAGAGGAGGTGAATGCTCTTCTGCAAATTGAATTTGTAACAGCTTTTGCACTATCTTACAATTACTGCTTTACTACCACCGCCCATTGCCCCTTTCCCTCCCCCAGCCTCTATAAAAGAGACATAATGGAATAAACCAACCTCATGCATTTTCCTTTAGTAAATTAAATGGGTTAAGAAACCCACAAAACCCACAAAAGCAAAACCACATTACAATAATCCACAAGTAGGAAAAAGCCAAACAACATGCCCTGCTTTATAAATGTTTTTTTCCTAACGTGAAATCTCTTTTCATGACAGATGATGCTCTGACACTGCTGTTAACTATCAGCAGCCATGCTATAAGAAAAAACAAACAAACAGACAAAACCCTTCCCCACACTCCTCATTCACAGTTTATGACAGAAAAGGTAAATATATGCCATCTACTCTGATTATGTGTTTATTTACTACAGGAACTGTAGTTTTGGTGAAGGTCATTGTCTAATAACAGAAATTATTTCGTTACCACTGACTGTCTCACAAAGGTAGTCCTCTTTATTCTGCTTCGAACATGCAGGACTACCCCGTCATCCTACCTCTATTAAATCACTAGCAATCCTGCTACAGCTGCTCAGTAACAAACACTAACACACCCGTCTGCACCACACTGCAACGGGGATACCTCTGTACTAAAATGCAGATTTTGTTTTTCATGAACTTCCCTCAGGGATCAATATTCTCCAGTGAATTCTGTGCTATTTCCTTTCACATTTACATGTAAGCCATGCACAGCTCACAGCTCTTCTGGCACAGCGCTGGTCAGCACAGGACCAGGACAGCTTACTAACACAACAGTAACACCAGGACAGAGCAACGCAGGAGATTTCTTGCCACCACCGCTGTGTTTCATCTGTAATAGATAACTAACAACTGTTACAATCTCATTTGACTACAGCAACAGCAAGCCCTGACAGCTAACGTCAAGCAGTCTGTATATTAACAACCCATTTTATCTTTTCTTTTTGCCAATCAGAAAAGTCAATCTACGGAAGACGACAGCACTAGTTACCTAATCTGGGTGTATCTGTCAGTGTAATAGTTTTACATATTGAAGTATATTAGGTTTGTAATCACAAGTAAAGCACAAGAGAGGTATTTCTATTAAACCTCTGCTAAAAAAATATAAGCAAAGATGAGAAGCACTATATCTACAAGACAGATTTTAGTCACTGTTTTTTTCTCCTAATTGTGTTCAAATTTTATCTGCAGAAATTCTATTTTGAATATTGATTCCCGAGTCATCAAATACATAAATCAAACTCTGCCTTACATACCACATTTCAGCAACAACACTGTAACTACAGTTGTGCTGTGCTGTTCAGGGCAGTAGTCTTAATGCCACACAAATCACTGTACAACAAAGAGAAGTGGGTAGGCTTTTTTTTTTTTCCCCTCTCCTCCAAACAAATGGATTCTGGAAGCCAATACAGAGTGGATTGATTTCCAACTTATTCTGGACAATTTGTCAATTTTGAAAATACTCCCTACAGATAAATCTAACAAGCAACTATCCACACTAAGAAAGCAATTTCTGTTTACTTTTGACATTTCTGGACAAAGATATAATACTATTAAATGCACTAAGCATTAAATTGCAATATATTTTCCGTCTGCAGAAAAGCATTAGGATGCGATCAAGCCAAGCTGGCAGCTCGTGTACCTTCAAAATATATTTTAAAGCCTTATTATTATTTGGAAATTCATATTAATGCCAGTCTACAGCACAATCTGGAGGATGAGTCATGGGAACAGAAACCAAAAAGATGTGTATTTTTTGTAGCTTGGCCACTGAGCTATGGTATGACCTTAAGGAAGTCACTTCAGCTCTGCTTCTTTGTGCTCTTCCCATCTTTTGTCTGGCTTACCCAATTAAACTGTAAAATCTTCAGAGAAGGCACTGTGTTTTACTACAGTTATTAGCATAAAGGGGCAAGGATCTTGGCAATAATCTCTGGCTGCTGCCACAATACAAATAGGTAGAGCTGGGACTCACCAACTCTTCCTCCAAGTATCTCAACAAGGTAAATCTAAAGGCATCTCTAAAAATAATGAAAGTTTCTGTCTAGGATATTTTCTGATACATTTTGCTGCTCTGTCCTTCCCATTTTCTAGAGAATCTTATACTTCTGTATTATATGTCACGCTAATTAAAGTGTCTTGTTAAGCATAAATACTGAAAAATATGTAGCGTTTGCTTTAAGTTGGCCCTAGGATTTGACATGAGCCCTGTGTAAGTCCATTGAGATAAATATATATTTATATATATACATATATAAAAAAGTACTTTTCTTAAATACTATTTGATGGTATTTTGATTAAGGTATTGTGATCAACTTCAACATACATTAACATATCTTTCTTTTCACGATAACAATAGGCAGGACCATTGCAGTTCACGTCACTGTTCTCAGTTTGTTAACTCTTAGCTGCTATAGAAAACAGAAGCCATGAAGATACACAACTTCATTACACACCATTTGACTTACATTCTAAGTGTAAACAGTCAATTTAAGATCACCGACTCAATTCCTCAGGTGTGAGTTTAAGAGCGCGTATGACTCACTTTCACTGTTTACAGGACTGTACTGCAAACCTTTAAGAATTCTACATTTAGTAGCTAGTATTTTAGAGGTGGTGCAGATAAATACGTATTCCTCTTCCTTATTTAAATGCAATACGCTGTTTCTGAAGCTGTGTTTCCATGTTTAGGAGTACTTAACTTCACACAACACAGGGACCTGGGGAACCACTACTAATGACCAACTCTTGTTCTAGAGCAGTTGATGCTGTCCTAAGCAGTGGATGCACCCAGAGAGTGTTTCTACACTGAATGAAGAGTTGCTCCGAGGAGGCTGGACGTTGGGCACAAGATCAAGAAGGAGAGTTTGTATGGGTGGCACCGAGTACTTTTACGGTGAGTACTCTGGCTATTGAACACTTACTTGTGCAACTGATAATGTTTTCCCATGGTACCTGCAAACTGAGTTCTTTAATAACCTCCTTGAGCTTTATCTATTTTCAATGCAAGTTATTTGGCAAGAGGTTAAAGAAAAGGGAAAACTCTATTTAAAAAAAACCCAAGCATGATTTTTAAAACCTAAGCACAGCCTGAAAAGATGCATTCACTACTTCTAGATGAACCCAGAAAGTCATGGCCTAGAAAGGGGTCAGGGGGGAAAGAAAGAACAAAACGCAGCACCTACACTTTCAGACCCGTCAGTTGCTTGGAAACCACTATTCCATAAAAATAGCTTGTTTAAAATTAATAATAATAAAACTCGTTAAAAGAAACACTTCAGAATACTTAAGTAAAATTCATCTAGTCAACCACAAACCTCACCGATAAGCCTCAAAAATTTCCAAAGCTAAGAAAGTGACCTGCAAAGTTGTTAGGACCAAAAGTTACATTTAAAATGATAATCACTTACTCCAGTATAGAAATATTATGAATTCCTGGATAAAGAAGCAGCAGGTAAACCTACAGGAACTCTGGTTCCAAACTGACAACAGCCTCCTACTATTGAATACTACAGTAATTCTCTCCATGATTGCAACTTGAATTTAAAATAAAGTAAAATAAAATAAAATTGACAAAAAAGACAAACTAACAAAACCAAATCCAAATAACTCAGGTTTAAGATCTCCAAATATTGCTTATTTCCTTTGACAGAAAATTACTTAAATGAAGTGATCATCTATTTTTGAGGTTTTCTGATCATTAGAAAGAAACAGATGAAGATTAATGAAGTAAAAATTAAAACCCCATATTGAGTTTTTAACCTCTGGTCATTTTTGTTGATTATAGGCCTATAAAGAAGGGCAGAACTTTGATAAATAACATGTAACTGTAAAACCATAAAGATGCAGCTAGCTAGAACATCTCTAAATAATTAGTGTTTGATTCATATGGGAAGAAAACAGTGCCAGGTCTATATCCATACTACCTCAAGAGGGAAATCCTTTATGCTGACATCTACAAAAGATTGGCAGTAATGAGGATCCATGTAAATCAAACTGTCATCTACAAGGACAAAACAGAAGACAAGTAATTCAAAAAACACCTTATTATTACACTGCTTACAATCCAATTTCTATGCAGAACAGATGAAAAAAAAGCCAGCAAGTAACTGCTTGCCAGGCTGATATTCATTGACTGAAGCATAGGTTTTTGCAGGACAGATTAACTTTTGCATAATCAAATATGCTTGTATAAGCAGAATTTTTATAAAGTGATGAGACTGTCATTTAATTTTTGGTGATAAAATTACTTTTACAAACACACAATTATATTCTGGAGTTTGCATATGAAAAATGTATTGTGCTACTTCATTCTGACAGGAAGAATATATTGCTTGTCATTTAAGCACCAACTAACACCACTTAAACTAGTAAAAAGTAAATACGTAAATAAGAACTGCCAGATAGTAACAGCAAACGCTCCTGAAGTTTGGTGAAACAGATAAATTATGCCTTGTTTATGCAACAATGGAAATTAAATGTACATTTTACAGAATCCAATTACTACACAGGGTAAATGACAAATGACTGGACTTTGGTAGATATGATGAATTAATAAGGTACTCATTTTGCTATTTTAATCATCCTATTTCCCACTGGTTCGATATTAACTTCCTAACTCTTAAAGAAAAATATTGAAGAGACATAACATATTAAAACACTAACCTTGAAATCCAGCAAAGTAATATGACTGCTTGGGTTTGCCACCAATAATACCAACACAATACTCAAGGCTTAAAATTCCCTACAACAAGAACATTAAATAATTAGGACAGCATTAAACAGAATAAGTATTAAACTGAATTTAAGTCTTTGCTCTCTTTACTGTTTCTAGGCAAATGGTTGTTTTTTCTTCCCTCTTTTTTTTTTTTTTTTTTAAAAAGACTGTCTTCATGACTTTCTGGGGCTTGTCTCAATTTTTAGAGGCTTACAACTGACCAAAGTGAAAACATACCACCACATATTCCAGAGAAATTCCCCCCTTTTCATGAGATGCCCATACATTGAGAGAATTAGCAGTATCATTTTCAGGGAGGAGACAAAACATAATGTCATTCAAGATGAGCACAGGTTGCTTAGTCAAAAGGTATCAATGTATTCAGATTTACAGAGTTCATATACATTTACATTCTGTGGCCCCGGGGGCTCTCTTCTTTTTGCATTCAAATATAGAAGTCTGTCTAGAGTATGAACTTTTACATCATAGGGAGAAATGCCAGTTGAAGCAAGAGTAATTACAAGATACAGCTCTAAAAACAGCAACCCAAAACACGGGAGGAGAGACAGACACACAGCAGACAAGCCCCATAAATCTTACAGGAGGTTGACTGTGAGGGTAGAGGAATCAGAGCCATTAGTATGTAGCAACTTTGAGAAAGAGACATTGCAAATATGCCTAATGGGATCTGAAGAGGGATGTGGGGTGAAATACAGGGATCATTTCAGTCTGGAGGTGTAAAGAAAGAAACACTCCTCCACTCACAGCCAAGCCAGAAGCCACTAAGGACAGGAATTGGGTTATCAGCTGTGGGCTACAGTCACACCAGTGCTACCAGTTTATTTCTGTTTATTCAGGTTGAAAAGAGTTGGGTTCTGTAATCCACGTGTCTGTGCTAGCACACAAACCTAGCAGACATATCATTACGTAATAAAATGTTGATTTTATGGACATACCTTCTAGTGCTGGGGAGAAGGATTTACCTCTATACATGCAATTTTGCCAAGGTAAGAACATTGCAGTAGTTTAACTGACTGAAATTCCTTGTAGCACCCACAAGCTCTGGATGCAGTCACAGACAACAGACACCAAAGAAATCACCCTTGATCATTTCTCTATTAAAAGAAGTACCTAGCAAAGGAATGAAGGAAGGCACGGAGGACTTTCCTCCCTCTCTCTTCAACATATTTCTAATCTTCTTGCTTTCATGAGGTTCTGTTTCTCAACAGGGCTCATTAGGATTTCTGTGAACATTCAGTCTTGGCTTACACAGTTGTCCATTAGTTATCCCACCAACTCCAGTGGGAGCTGAGTTTTGCCAACATTGAGCACTTCGGAAAGCTGAGCCCAACTGTTCTAAAGCATTTGAAGCCCAAGACCATTAAATACTCTGAAAACTGAACAGCCTTTAAATGTCCATAAATCACAGTGGCTTTCTTGTCGCACTACACAAGTGTTGGGTCCAAACACTTGGACACTGGCCCAAACTGGGACAGTAATCCAGAAGACTATCAGTTGAGCTAAAGTGAAATCTCCATTAGCTGCCAGTCATATCTATATCCTCTCCTCTAAAAGATCAACCATTAGAAGTAAAACCATTACATTAACATTGTCTAAGTAGGGAAAATTTCTCTCAACAAAATGATTGATATTTCATGTACTAATAAGACCAAAGCCTCTCAAGATAAAATTTTCACTGCTTAGACAATGATAAAGTAATGCAAGATAACAAAAACTACTGTACTCCTCACCTGAGACGCTAAGAAAGTCAACTTCCGCATGGTTTATATGGGTTAAGAGAAAGTGCTGCTTATTTAAAATATGAGTGAGAAGGCTTTTTTAGAAAATGCTCCTCAATGGCTGAGCATTACAGAACATTTAGGCAGATGGGAGGCAAAGGCTGAAACAGCTAAGGAGGACACATCCTCTGCCAGTGAAACAGAAAGGGAGCAAAGCTACTTAGAGTAATGAATAACTGTTTAATCTATGGGAATTTTCTTGTAAAAGTGAATTATAAAAAATTTATCAATTTTCATCCATAAATATAAAATCCTTTGTAAAAATTACCTCTTGTACTACATTCTAAAATCTGCATTTTTAACTTAAATCCAGACCCCAAGAAATTTAGTCGCTTCTTGTGAAGAGTCAAGATAGAGATTGGATTGACTAATATATGCAATTGAAAGCCCTCTTATCACAGTCTCCATTATAAAAGGCTGCAAAAGGCAGCACCAGGCTTGGTAAATGAACACCAGAAATCACCCCAGTAAAGGCAGTTGTACAAGGCAAGCTTAGATAACATGACTGTGCTATGAAACCCAGTGCCACGCAAACATATTTTACTCTGGCAGGAATGTTTTTGAGAGCTAAATTGAGAAAACCTCTGCAGGGTAAAACTAGCCATAGATATCCGTCAATAATAAAAGCCAGTATTAAAGAAATGGAGTCACTTTTCTTTTGCTGAGAAAGCCTTATGAAAGTTGCAGAAGCGACTGTTTGTTAGCTTACAAACGAAGCCACGTGTGTTTTCCTGGACCTGGCTGATTCAAAGGCTTTTTTGCAGTTAACATTGAAAGTAGAGTAAGGTTGCTGTAGATCATGTCTGAGACCACAGGCTTATCTTAACTGTGTCAGAATTAATCAGAAAAGAACTAAAACTTTTCCAAAATCAACAACGACAAAAGGAATCAGGAAAGAAAAACAATTTAATAGTTCATCTCTTAAATAAAAGGGCTTCACCACTCTGTCTCCCCACACCATTAAAAACCAAACATGTTTCCTAAAATTTTACAAAGATGACACAGTCACAAAAGAAATGATGCAGCAGACTCAGATTTTGTACATGCTACTAAATTGTGGTATTTTAAAAATTTAAACAAGAATTTAAAGACAGATAAACAGCAGCATGGAAAACGATAAAGCAGCAGGGCTAAGAGAACAATCTCTTCCCTAAGAGAAGTATTCTTGCGCTCAAGACGTAGGATTACAGTACTTCTTCAGGTGTTAGCACCATATGCAGAACCTCTGCTGACAAAAAAGAGGACAGCATAGACCTTCCTCCCCTCTGCTTTCTCCTTGAGTTTCACTTTTTTCCAGTTTGCTTTTATTTGTGGTAACTGCTTGCTACTCCTGCATCACCGTCCTTAGAAACATTCATCCTGATGTCCAGATAGTGAAAAAACACTTGTAGTAGTGACTAAAGATATTAAAAAATTCTATCCCCTCTCTTAAGGGGAAGAAAAAGACAAAAGAAAATGGGAAGAACAGACAAGCAACAACTTTAAACCATTTGACATTTAAGAAAAATAAGAAACAGAATAAGGAATTTGGTATATTTGTATTTTAAAATGCTGACTGATACTTAATATAGCACAACTCTAATAGCATATGTAACTAAATTACCATTTGTAATTTGAGACACTGCATTAATGTCTTTTCAGGTAGCTACTTTAGGAGTAGGACAGTTATCACTGCTTTACCAAGGGACATCATGTGCTCTGCAATTATGTCTGATCTTGTAATAGGGAAATTTAAAATCTGTAAAGTCAAACTTTACAACCTTCAACTGTAAAATCACCACCACACATTTAATAGGTAGAAGATTACCATCATGAAGTCGCTTTTCATATCACCTAGTGCTACTATTTGAAAAATGATTGAACTCTCATTTCATACCTTTACAAACTCTAAGTAGTCCATGTTTGTTCTCTCTCCACCGAGTCTCACAGGAACTAATATAATAACAGCTTTTGTGTCTGCTTTTCCAGAATCCATAAGAGAACACTGTCTGTCAATAACATCTGAACTGTAGACTGAAAGGAGACACACGGAAATATTCATATTTAAAATATAACTGCTAGCTTTTACAAAGACACACCTACAACATGTCATCACTTAGTCTGACAAACTAAAACTGCAGTCCTTCAAAATCTTACTGTCCTCCTGAAATATAACTCCTGAGTGACTCTGATGAAAAACAGTGTTACACCTCCTCATTTTCAGCAATATTTTGTAGAAAGGTTATGTGCTGCTGCTGAGATAAGATACATTGTCAGGAAAATGCAGAAGGGGTAGGTTAGGAGAAAGCCAATAAATATTTATTCACTTGATATAAACTTCTTCTAAAATGACTAATTTCAAACTTGAAAGCCTGCAACTAACAGAAACATCTACATGTTAAAGGAAAAAAGACAATAATTCATTCTAATAAATACTGACGTTCATGGTCTAAACTTAGCGCAACACGGTCATTGAAAATGAGTGAAAAAACTTAATGTAGTAATATTGCTTATTCCCTCCAAACTAAGTGAGATGCGAAAATCATCACCAGAACAAAGAAGTGAAAAATTAGTAGAATCTTAAGTTTCCACTGTCATTGTAAGTCAGGTGAAACTGGTTTGTAGTGTATGATTAAACAGTGTCTCTTTAAAACCAGTTTGATTGATTACCCAGGGATGTCGGTCTCGTCTGTCCTATCCCAAGATCGGTTATGACATAACTAAAATTTCTGGCAGCTAAACATGGCTACTGAAGTAATACATTGTGCTTAGATTTGAAAGACTATAGTCATTAGTGTAAAGTTCCACTGCACATTTAGTTTATCTTGTCATCATTTTCTGCTCCTGAAGATCCAGAGCTCTAAGCTCCTCTGCCGTTATTGATTATTTAAAATGCCACATTGGAGCAGAAGAAAGGCTACCACTGACTCGGGTTCACTACCCTCCTCACACCTTTGAACTCCAAGCAAAAATTACTTCTTACTAGTCTATAAGACTGGTTCAATGTTTTTTTCCACTAGAAAAACAGGTGAAGGAGCATCCTGTGATGCAAAAGACAAATAAAAAGTAACTAACAAATCTAACTGAACTGAAGTATTTTTCAGTTGTTTTGTTGGTTTTGGGGGGTTATTTTTAGTAAGATAGGAAGTTCTTACCAGCTTATTGCTAAAACAACATTGAAGAGAGTACACAACAGATTATTAACTGATTTAAAACCAAAATAAAAAGTTACAACAGGCAGATTGTAAGGAAAAGTTATCTTGCTGGATTTGGAATTCCACTATCTTCCACTATAAGATACCAAACAAGCAATGTATGAAGCTTTCAAGTTGTGATGTCTGATTCTCAAAGAGAACAAACATCTGCATATATCAAGAACCCCTTTGTCTACATAATCTCAATTTTGTGGATCCATTTTTGAGTGGTTTTTCTTCCTTTAGAACTCTATTGTTAAGTGCTTACTGAAAGGCATAAAAAGCATCTAAAATGTTTGCAAAAAATCTACATAATCACAACATTTACCTGTACAGTCCTGAGCAACATAGACTGTTACTCCTTGTAGCTCAGGGTCTCTTGCTTCTTCAACAGCTTTTCTAAGTACAAACACAAAACTATTTCACTCATCTCTGATTTTAAATAAATTAACAGTAAGTAAACATAAATTATTTGATTTTTAGAAAGAGGTTGGTTTTAATTGTTTGTTGTTGGGGGTTTCTTTTGTTTTATTTTAATTCAAGACACCTTCCATGCCTGATAAATACAGACGGGGGTAGGTGGGGGGTTTTGTTTGTTTTTAAACACTGGATACCAAGATCCAGTGTATATGGCAACTTGTTTTTCCCAAGCAAAGATGACAATATCTGGGTATTTAGAAAAAAACAATGAAAACCACTAAAAAAACCTCAAAGAAACACATTAACGTACAATGATATTTGTATTCACTACCTAATTTATTTATGTTTATAACAATTTTCTGCCATATATATATATTGGGATAATAAAGGCTAAATTTGCTGACAAAAATACTAGTATTTTCAACTTGATAGATCTCTTTAGTTGACCTCAGTTCATATAACTAGCCACAAATTAGCACCTCATGTCTATGGAAATAAAGGCTAGCACATAAAAAGCTGTAAGGTTTCACCAAAACTTTCAGAAAGATAATTGCAGTATTAGGCTATCCTCAAAAGAGTAATGGACCTAAAAACTAAAAAGAAAATATATGTCGATAGTCTGAAGCATGATCGTCAATCAAGGACAACATTTGTAAAGAAATTACACTGTTCAAAATAGAAGATTAGCCTTTGACTTCAATACACGCTTGCATGAAATGGTCACTATCCCTTTATTTCACAATATATTTTGAGGAATCATTTAATACAGTCGTTCTCAAGTTATGAGAGCGCTATACATTGTTAGTACTGCTGTAAGAGAGAAAGGACATCTAGGAAAGGAAGCCTTTGCAGTGTTGGAAATCACTGGTGGGTTTGTGTTGAATGTAATTCTGGACCAAATCCCCACCCCATTCCCATTAGGTAAACAGGCTACTGCAATTTAAAGCAAGCAAAAAGAATTCTGACAGTTTCTATTATCAGCAAAAAAATAGAAGAAAACACATAAATAATGCTAACCTCTCACATAACTGTATGCATTTGCACATATAAACACATATACACCTGATTATTTCAGTACAGGTTCACTTAATACACTTTCATACTAAATATGAAATTCTTCTATTTGCATATATATAGATAGATAAACATATGAACTTTGACTTCTGCTGCTTAAATGACTTTAGTGATTCAGTTTATAGGTAAAAGAACATAAGCATATAAGGCTATAAAAAAAACCCCAAAACAACAACAAGAATTGGTAGTATTCAAAGAAATGGCATATAAAGGCACATAGTATGGAGAAATTTGACTTTCGACTTTTTTTTTAAACCACACTGAATGTCACAGACCCTTTACTTTTACTGTGATATAATTATAATATTAATAGTCCCATACATTTACAGTTTCACAAGAATTTGATGTGTGCAAAGAAATGCTGAAAACATCAATTTTAGCTCTGACATTTCATTACACTATCAGTACATTACAGCCCCCAGGTTACAGTATAAAAAAAAAAAAATCTATAATGTTATGCATGTTCCAAGGTTGAAAGAGTGGTTAGTTTTTAGAACATTTCATTAAATGCAGCTCAACTTAAAAGCCTAGGTTTGGGAGAGATACTTGGGACTTCTACTGCCCAAAGTACAGGAAAACAAGAACGTCGGTTATTTCCTGAAATGAGATTAAACAAAAGCTCAGAGTTCAGTTCCTGCACCTACTGCTATTTCCCTTCTTGCCTCTGAAAAATCTCTAGAATTGCTACTAATATGGACATTTTACAAAGCCAATAATGAACAGTTAGATGCTCAATTAAGCTGAAGTAATCTCATGACACTTCAAAATGCTTCTCCTGTAATGTGTAAGGCACAGTAGCAACAAAGAATAAAGGTATTTTTACCTTAAAATGTGTGCAACAACTGCAGGCCCATACCAATCTCCAGCAATTTTTCCAGACTTCTTTCCATGTTCTATTAGCTGATGTAAGCCAAAAGCTGCCAGCGGAGAGTCGCCAAACCAAGAAATTATTTTTCTATGATAAACTTCATTTCTCATTTCATTGTCATCACAGTTTCTCTTTAATGTTCCCTGATGATGATTTGACAGGATCTTGGGTTCTCTTTCTGCTGTAAGTGATGCTTCGAATGATGCTGTCAGCTTTTTGACTGTATGGGCTGTCCACGATTCAGAATCGGAATTGTCAATGTCCAACGCCTCTGGCCAGACCCAGGCTACAGCAAGAAATTTTAAGATGCACATTAGGCTTAATATTAACTTTTTGGTATAATTAGCAAAGCACATCCCTTTCTCCCTCATGTTCCTAAAACCAGTAATATGTACTTTACATACTGAGATGCAAATGTCAGTGTTAAAATATAAACAAAGAATTTGAGTGGAGTATGATTTGCGCTTATTTTCTGCAGAATGATAGGCAAAATGAAATAGTACTAACAGTACATTTCTTAGCAATTTATGCTATCTGAGACAGAGGTCAGACTCCGTGATCCCAGTCAGTTAAATATACAAGATATACCTGATTACAAGACACAGGTTAGAACCATCTAACATATTAAAAATATGAAAGTTAGCTATTCAGTACCATCTAAAAAGTTTTATCCCTGTCAAATTAGAAGTTTCAAAAGCGGCTTTTAACTCTTCTGATTTGTCAGTTATTAAAAAAAATAGGCAAACCTGAGGAATTATTCATGTAAAAACAAACACTTCTTCCTGGCAAAATGTCAAAGCAGATCAGCAGAAAAATAGACAAGATTTCTTTATTCACTACATTTGTGAATTCTTTACCTAGATTACAAGACAAACTTGATTAAATATTATTCAGCACAGTATCTACAGTCTGCATTTCTAGCTAAAGGTTTCTCTAACAATGCATCCTACACACAGCGTTCCTCTTACAGCATAATGGTGGTTCAGCACATCTAGAGAACAGTAATGCTTCCCTTGTCAGATGACCGAAAGCCTCTCCCACAAGTTAAAACTCCTTGCAACACAGAGCATGTGAGGAAATCTCCGGAACACAGTGAACACGCTGTTAGATCAGAACATATCCTGAAGGTCTACAAGGAACATCCCAGAAGGCAAGGGGAAGGCTGCCACGTGCAAGCAAGGAACAAACCCTACAGATGAGGTGCTTTTGCTCAGTGAGCCAGATTTGAGTAAGCTCCTGGAGGTTCAGAAAGGTGCCATTACAGCAGCGAGAGGAACCTTTGCTGACAGAGAACAAGAACTGCAGCCTTCCTCATAATTCCTACTGAAGCATCCCTGTAAAAGTTTTTGAGAAACAAAGAGGAACCACAGAGGCAACTGTATTTTAATTCTAAAAATCTAACTTCGGGCTCCAGTAACGTCATGAGTATTGCTGGTAATGGCCATAATCCATGTCACCCATTCTTAATATATATATTGTGTGACAACCACCCCACGTCAATGCCTCTTACCACAAGTGGCACTCCCTCTGTGAAACCTCGTGTTAATTTTTCATTGCAGACCCATGCAGATGTATGCGTAAGCTCACTGTAACAACATCACAGGCCTTGCTGCTCCTCTACTGTGAGCTTCAAATTTAAGCCAGTGTCTTAAGCACAGGCATTTCAAAGTAAAACTTAACAGTACCTTAATATTTCAAATAAAAACTCATTTACAACATCATTCAGCAATATCTGGAACATTCCACATAGCAGTGGAAGTGTAAGTGTTCCAGCTAGTAACTGCAGTCAAGTTTTGCTTTGTAACAGAAACAATACCATTAAACTATAATGAAAATATCTCTGGGAAAAGAGTAAACAGCGATGAAAAACTTCATGTAAACACTTAAATATGTTTCAAAAGCTACCCAGACCTCATAAAAAGCTTTTCAAAAGATAATTCACCAGCTGTCAGAAGACTAGGTGATGAGAAAAGTAGTCCAGAAAGACCACACATATTCCATTTTTCTATGCATTTGGATTGCCACAGAAACACTAGCCCTCTGGAATCACCAAATCACTTTCCAAATTAGGATGCATGGGGGACAGTGCAAGGAATTCTTTGTAACCATGGATTTTAAAGATACAAACCTGGGGCTTTTTTGTTTGGGGTTACTTCAGAATGAGCCATTATGCATTCCTACTCACAGGTAGTCTCCTGATCAGGTTTTTAGGGTTTTTTTAAATGTATGTATAACAAAAGTTATATTTAAGGGATTTGTGTTCTCAGCAGAAGTATCTTCATACGTTTTGGTATTTGCAGTCAGTTGAAAGGGATAATGAATGTTTTATGACTTAAATATCTACAGCAAAAGGAACATTCAGTAAGCCAATCTGACAGTTCGGTCATGATACTGCCAAGAAAGACGACTTTGTGATGCAGCTGGTTTGGGACTATGTTCACAGCTTACATCATATTTGCACAGTAAGTACAAAGTATTATCAAAACAGGCTTTCAGAACTATCTTCTACTAAAGTATCCCTGAGATCCAACAAACGGCTGAGTAAACAATACACTGTATTCTCTCCAACTAACATGCCCGGGTGGCTTCAGGCCCATGTCTTGGTTCATTTTGACAACAAGCAGTGGTGACAGAGGACATGACCGATTGTTTGAAAGGGGCAATGTGGTAGATTATGAAAGCGACTGAGAAGAGGATGGAAAGAAAAGGTGGTTAACTATGAGAACCAAAAATGCCTCTATGCAGGACATGGCTTAGCTTGGGGAGGACATGCATGCTTAGGCATTGCAAACAGGAAGTGTTCCAAGTCTCCCAAAGCAACTTCTTTCAAACAGCTGTGACTGAAAGAATATTTTGAGAGAGACAATGCTAAGAAAAAAAAAAGGAAGTTTCTCTGTAAGTACATGGGGGGAGAGGGGGGGGGAATGAAATAGTGAAAATTTCAACACAAAGAATGATGTATTGAAGTTAGATTAGAATCCTTCTATTAACTCAATATATTAATACTAGAAGAAATTGAATAATGTACAACTTTAAAACTGATAAAAGAACATCACTTTTGCCATAGCCCACAGCTATGGGCTGTGGAACTCATTTCCACATCTTGAGTTCAAGAAACAAGCAAGTTTCAAGAGAATCGGACACTTACATAGATAATAACAATACCCAGGTAGGGGTCCACAAATTTTTGTGGTATTTTACTTCACAGTTAGCTTCTGTGGAGTTTCCAGTATCTTCCTTTGACACACTTTGGTATTCCCTTTTTGAGAAATGGAAGAGTAGGACAGCTAGATCACTGCTCTGATGCAATATAACAATTCCAATATCAATGAGGAGCCCAGAATCAAAACCAGCTTGCACTTTAGATTTGGGCTACATAAAGACCATCACACTCTCCACAGAATGCCCATGGTTATCATGCTGAATATAGAGATCTTCTCTCGTAACTTACCTCTACCAAGAAAATGAAGCATAAGACCTTGAGCCAGCAGCATTTGACCAGTTCTCAGCGTGCAACCCCAACCACAGTCTGTGGTTAACGCAGACCCCTTTATCTGAGGAAATTCCTCTCTGTAAGTCAGCCATATTCTAGAAATAAAATCTTTACGAAACTCCTCGACATTTCCTGAAATCTCTGCATTGATTTTATCAAAATTGGACCCATCTGTAGAGAGTTCACCAGATTCTGTAAGGCAAAACACAGTTTAAGTTATAACTTGCTATGGCACTTCTGTTACTAGAAGGAGAGTAAAACCCATACAACTATTCTATGAGAAAAACAGGGCAAACTTGCAAAAAGTAACAATCCCTTCAAATACAAGAAAGAAAAATTGGAAGGCAAACATGATAGAAATGGGCCAGCTGGGGGGGGTGGGGGGGGGAAGGCAATGCAGCCAACATTACTGTGCCAATGGAATCGTTGACTTGCAAGTAAGCAACTGCTTAATTCATCTAAATGTAAATGGTCAAACAGAGATTCTTAGAAAACTGCGTACTGGAAAATGGTAACAAAGGTGTTGGTGTAGTGACTTTTTGTACAGGTATTGTCACTATTTCAATCAGTTTTTAGAAAGAAAATCTCAAATTGATAGGTAAATGAAGTAAAGTGCAAATTACAGCGCTAATATTTACAGAAAGAACAAGACTTCAGTGTAAAATCTCAATAAAGCCAGTTAGGATGGGTTAAATTAGTGGTGGTGGTGGACATCTAAATGAGTATTTTCTAAGCTTTTCATATTTACATTTTGAATTTGGTAATTGTTAACGACAGCCTTTCTAGAAGATTAAAAATGTATCCACAATGCTCCTGCCAAATAAGATTGGAATGAGTTAAGTGCTGTGTACATACCATCAGTTTTGAAGTGGTAACATTTTCCCAGCAGAAAGACTGGAGAGTTTCTACTGAAGTAAGTTTTTGTTTTCAACACCCAACCTAAAACAGACGCAAAACAAATACAAATTTGTGACTGAAGTATTCCAAAAAGGAATTGCTAATAGCATCTGGTTAAGACAAAGGTAACCCTTGAAAGGGGAATATAGCGAAAATGTACTGAAATTGGGTTTTGCTTTTATAAATAACAAAAAGTTTAATAGTTCTACAAAACACAGATTAGAGTTCTGGTTTAAAAGTAACGATGTTACCCATATATGAATGTTTGAATGTTAATACAATGGTACTACTGTGCAGAAATTGTTAGGATACAGAAATGCTAAAGCTGAACTTAAGTTGCTTTGTCTTTATTGTGAATTCATTACTGCATAGTTTGACTCTGTGAGGTTTCCAACTCCTATAATAACATAAAATAAGCTTCATGTATGACCAGTGAAAACGCATGAAGAGTACTGCTTTTCCCATAGGATTAATTAAACATACTTCATTGCAAAATTAAATTGCAGATTTTGGACACAAAAAAGGTAGTATAATATGCTATACAAATTCAAAGGGCCAGAATTCAGTTTTTAGGTTTTGACAATGTCCCCAGACAGTAGCTTTTTCACTTAAGTCTAAACCCTATGGTCTTTTATATCCTAAATCCATAGAGTTTCTTGCACTTTTCCTATCACATATAGGGTGTAATGACTACTATTCCCCTTCAGCCATGTGGTAGCCTTAAATAAAGTAGAAGAAAAGTATCCTTTCATCTTGCCAGACATCTCCAAGGCTCATTTATGAGAATTAACAAAACTTATCAGAAACCTGGTGGTAAATCTGAGCAACCTCAGTCCTAGAGGGAAAGTAGAAAAATTAAGGTTAAGGACAGATAAGTAAAGGACACACTTGAAAATCTGGTTGCTTATAAACAAATTACTGATCTTTAACTGTGGAAGAGTATATTACTCAAGTGTGTGAAGTAGATTCTTCAGTGGACTTTGTTTCACACACCATCCTATTTTTTCAGAAAAGTACATACAAAAATAAAAAATCTTTGCACAGATGATTCCATATTATCCCTGTTTAAAAGTCCATGCAAATCTAGTGTCATTTACATAATGTATTTACTGTTTTCAAAATAAGTAATTTAAAAGGAAATTATGCAAATATGTTTGAAAAATGAAAAGCTAAAGCAGTTTTTTTTTTACTCGGGCTGTTTATGGTATCAAAGGAAAAATGGTTTTAAGGGCCACGTTGCATTTTTATTACTAATATTAGTTAAGTTGCTGAATTATGATCCCATACATGTCAACAAGAAACATTCCATTCATTTCAGTGGAGACAAGATCTTACCATACACTGTTTCACTTACTGTATTTCATGTTGTGCCATGCAGACATAAACTTTGATTTTATCTTTTCTACTTCATCTGTCCCTGTGGCCTCCATTTTCATATTCTAGAGAAAAAGCCATCGCTGTCTTGTAAGACGTTCAATTTTGCTACTGTAAAAACAAAAATATAAACATATCTGTGGGCACTGAGAACACAGGGTATAGTATCACCACCAGCCCACTTAGGTACTTAAGCCTAACATGACCAGAAAGAGTAATAAACTCACAGAATCCTCCACTACCAGGGACTGAGAAGCAATCACATGTTCCATGAATAAGTAATAAAATAATTTAATTCCAAATATACAGCAATAAAATTATTACAGAAAGCTAAATAAAATATAATGTTCTCCAACAGCTCTCTATTGCACAACAAACTGATCTAGAGCATATAACCTGTGCTGGCTTATGAGTGCACTCATTCTAATTGGCAGCGAAATGAAGAGCTATGATGCATTTCACTAAATAGAATAGATGCTATTCTTTTCTGCTGAATAGAAGCAGCACATTTTTTCCCCCACCGTCAGGGGTTCTGAGCACCAATAAACAAATCTTGTTTTTTTAAAAACAGCATTAATTGCAGATTTCTAATAAAAATTTTTCTAAGCCAAAGTTTACAGGCATTGGAGGGATTGAAAGAAAGCACAAGATGTGTTGCTGTACGTGTGCAAGGCAGAAAATGCGTAGTACTGAAAACGTGTGACATAATTTTGTACAGAATTAGTTTGCTAGAGAGGCAACATCAAAAGATGATTAGAATACTGTCATAAAATCCGTGTTTACTTTACATCTGTTCTAATTATCACTTGCAGTGCAAAAAGGGCTCTCTTCTGATTTGACTGTGGTGTCTACAGTAGTCCAGCTGTATTACAAGAATGAGTGGTAAAATGGCGGTAAAAACCACTACAGTGCAGACTAATTTTGTAAAAACCGCTTATAAATTTTCCAAGGGGAGGTGAGAAGGAAGGCATTTTTACTGACCCTTTCTGAACTGCACAGCAAGACGGGCTTCACCTTTAGAGCAACCTAAACTGGTAATAACACAGAAAGAATATATACTACCTTTATCCCTGTTTCTAAGAAATCCGAGAAAATGGGACCAAACTCCCTTTGTAGTCCACTCGCACCATTTCTAACAGGAAGTTTGCTAGTAATTAATAGAGCTTCCTTCACTGCATGTATTCTGTCAAAGGTTCACTTTAAAATAGTTGATACGGGAGGTTTTCTTGATGATGTTTGGTAGCCCAAACCCTTGCATAGATAGCTGAAAAATTAAGAGGTCCTGCTTCAACAGGAGCTCTTGTGGGACATCAAACGTTGATCAATAGTGGTACATCCCTGCAACCTTCACCAAATTTTTAGCAAAGTTATGGTAACATCAGATGATGACATGAACAAAAGTGAACCATCTCATTTAATTAATAAACTTGGACCATGAGCGTGTACCATCACTGATGCTACACCTAACCTCCTTACTTTAAAAGGAGACTCTAGAACTGTATTTACTGTTCCATGTGTTATTTTCCATTGAATTGGGATCAAAAGCAGGGCGAAGACTAAACCACGTCACTTCTCTCCACTGGGAGCGTATTTTAAGTAAAACCTAACCATTGACAGTGTAACTGAAGAGAGTGTGAAGATGTCGGGGTTCTGATGTCTTCAGAGCCTGAGGGCACTCACACAGACGCACTGTTTCTGGGATCTGTAGGTAGGGCAAGGAAAACAGCAGTCTACTGCCCAAGCCATCCCTCGCATGTTTTTCTGCTATTCCATCGTATTATTTCAGAAAAGTCTGTCAACAACTTTTTGATGGAACAAGAGGCAATGCAAGCTCACAAACATGGGGAAAGACTGACATTTTTTTGCTAGTGAAAATAACAAACGGCTAGAACCCTACTATGATTAGCCTACTATGATTAAGCTGGGGTTTTGTAGGGGAAGGAAGAGAAAGACAATTTAAGGTTGGGTTTTAATTTCCTGCCTTTTTTCCCTTCTCTTCTTTAGGAAAAAAAAAAAAGAAAGACTGACTGTATCACTGACTTTAGCTGGCAAAGCTGGTAAGATGAACTTCTTCATGAGGTGTGTTTGGTCCAGTCTGCCCTCACACGATCAATCAGCGACAGTCATTTACGCAGAGGCCACTGACTGCCTTAAAAGCCAATACCTATAAAAGCTCCCTCTGGCTAAAATTAGAAATGAAACAAACTCTACTGTTCTGAAGGGGCCTGAAGGAAAAATTATTGAAATGAGGAAGAAGCTCATTTTCCTTTAAAAGACAATGGTCATCACAGCACATTTTTCTTTCATCCAGTTACATTTCTTCCCTAGCACCATGCTAAAGATGTGAAAAGGACTTCTAAGAAGAATGGTAACACAAAACAGGCACATTTATTCCACTGGAAAAATGCAGGCTCTTCCCATCAATGTAAGAAGGCATCAGTAATAGTTCCATTCAAATTAATGGAACAGCATCAGGAGAAGGTCACAGGGAATACAGATTCAAGCCCAACGGGCACAATGCAACCCCCATTACTGAATCTAAAGCTAATGGTTTTATAGCGAAGTTGTCTCATTTAAGAAGTTATCTAGAACGTACATGACCAGGATGATGTTACTTCCCAGAGCAGCAGGACACACCTCAATAAAAAACCGAGGTCCTGTCCTCTCAGAGCCCCCATTACCCACCCTCTGAGGGGGGGTGACTGCAGCGAGGTGGCTGTTTGCTAATAGTGATGGGAAAAAAACTCCCTAACACAGAATTTGTTTTCATTAGCAACAGAAAAGCAACCTAACCTCCCGATGCAAGCGCAACGAAAGGGATGAATGAAATCTAAATATGACCATCTTTATTAATTAATTTAAGAACGAAAACCCACTTCGCTTTTTTTCTCCCTGGAAAGAAACTGAACTAGCAGCGATGACCATCAGCAAAACCGACAGAGAATAACGCCAAGAGATCATTTTTAGGGAGTCACCCCTTTCCAGCTCTAAACGCAGATTAAGACAGTTAGAAATAATACTTTGTAAAGGGAAGGTAAGGAAAAACAGCTTTTTTTTTTTTTTTTTTAAATCCTGTAGGAAAAGACCGAACGCTTGACCCATCCGGGATTTAAAGCCAAGCAAGAGCTGTTGGCAGAGCAGCCGGCTCCTCACAGCCGGGGGAGGCAGGTTCTTTGTATCCTGACAATGACTCCTGCGGGCTTTGTCAGCAGACGGCCCGGGAAGCGGAGGGGGGGGATCCCGAACCGCCTCCCGGCGGGAAGCGAAAGCGGCCCCGGTTATTCCCGAGCCCGCCACCGAGCCCTCGGCCGCAGCGCGGTTACCACAGCCGCCCGCCCACCCCCCC
>NW_010973284.1:738042-747758 GCF_000737465.1 Haliaeetus leucocephalus
GGGGACGGGGACGGGCTGCGGCTGGAGTCGAGTCCCCGGAAAGGCGGGAGGCCGGAGGCTTTGCGCGGGAAGTCCAGCCCCGCCGTCCGGCCCCGGCCCCGGCCTCGGCCTGGCCGTCCGCGGCGGCCGCAGCGCCCTGCCCCCTCACGGAGTCTCCAGCTGACGTTTCAAGGTGTTTTCCTCCCCTTTTTTTTTTTATTTTTGTGTCTTTTGACTCCACTACAGCAAAATGGTGCCCAGGTCTCCAAGTTCTCTGGAGGCCGGTAGTACTTAAATCTCCAGCCTACACATATACGCGTTTGTTGACGCGCCAACAGTGTTTTCCAGTTCAACCTGCTGCTTTATTTCTTGTCTAAAAGTGCATCGCCCCCTCTCACTCTCCTAGGTTAGATGTACTGAGGGTTTGGGGGTTTTTTTTTGGTATTTTGTAAAGCAGGTTCTTCATTAATCTGTTTGCCTTAAGCTGCTTAAAAATAATCGTTGGCTGCATCAGGAGCTGAGCGTTTTCAAAAAAACCACCAAACCTCACATCCCTCCTAAATCCTGCAGTTTTGAATTTCTTGAATGTCTGGAACGGGCATTTGTGCTTAACATCCTAGAGAAGGACGCCATCCCTGCATTCTCCATGTGCTCAACAGCACAAGTTTGGGGTTCATGAAGAAAGTTAGGTGGTTTTTTTCCATTTTGTGATTTTACTGCCTTCTGCTGGTCAAAAATGATCAGCCTGAGTTTAATTTTTTTATAATCAGCACATGATTATAGCACATGACCTAAAATTAAGCTTCAGTACAGATAGCAGCAATAGATGTTTCATCTATTTCATGTTGGGTTTTGTTATGTAATCTCATGGCAATAATATATTTCACGTAGTAGGGTCGATTGGTAAAGAGGATCTTAGGTATTGATGTTCGAAGCAGACAATATCTTGTTTCAAAGGTCTAGCTATTGGCTTGAAGGGGGGATGTAGAAGATCACCTTTCTAATCTTCCCCTGCCTTTCAGCTCGCTGCTTGTAATGGTACTTTGTTTCAGTGTTCCTATAAATTACTGAGCACCATCCTCATCTCTTTTAGGAATCCTTCAGACTCTAGCAGCAAGCATCTCTCTATAGCAGAGTTAAAGTAATAACACTAACATGATAAAATTTGAAAAATCCTGAAGAATGGTCACATGTAATTACTGTTCCTTTTCAAAACTGGAAAGGAGGGGTAATACACAGAAAGTGGCACGCACGCCATCTATGTCTTTATATTCCAATAAAAGATGAAGATTTAAAAATAAAAACCATGTTGCTGTTTTTACTAAACTCATGAAGGACTGTGGCCCCACAATAGCGGGTAATCTGTCAGTGCGGAAGGAAGCAGGCCTCCTGCCTTCGGAATTCTATGACCTGTTTTAGGAATAATAGTTCTTTAAAATTTCATCTTTGCTTTTGTTCTCAAAGACAAAGATGAATGTGCTTGTCTGTTTGTGTATGGTCTCGAATATTGAGAGCTGAGTACTTAACGTGGCTTGGATTTGGCTAAATGTTGAACAAAGAATTATTCCGTTGATCAAATGAAATGGCTATTCCCTTGCCTGAAATTAGTTGCCTGCACCTTCCTGCACGGAAATTTAATAACCATGCCTTGATTTGATAGGCCACACAATATGCCATCTGGATATACATTGTAAATCCCTCAGGTAATCAGGTTATGAGAATGAAGATATTTATTTTCTGCTTTTTGCATCAGTCAGATCATGCAAAACAAAGCTTTGATTGCAAAATAATTACTCAGGCAACCATAAATAACTATCTGTAAAGTGAGAGTTTTCTTCACATTCACTAATTCCTATTTCTGTAGGAAAGATTTGCAGAGGGAGTGGGAGAGAACATATTGCATTCAACAAACTTCTAACAAATGTCACAGAGTTTACACTTTCAACATTTTAATGGCATAAAGGCTACGCAAACCATCTTTGAGCTCTATTTGTGCTAAATTAATATGGTACTAGTAAGGAAATATCTAAATCTGCGTTCATGGAAAATATAATTTTTCTTTGTTTTTTTTAATAGGTAAACCAAGCGGGTAACAGCAAGTGGCAATGCCAAGAAGACTAAAAATTAGAGAGGATACTCTCTGCTTTATGGATCTTGGAGATATCTCCGTTACACAATGTTACACAACATTGACCCACCAAATACTGCAGAATGGTAAGATAATAGAATCGTAGAGTCATAGAATTGTTTAGGTTGGAAAAGACCTTTAAGATCATCGAGTCCAACTGTCAACCCAACACCACCATGCCCACTAAACCATGTCCTGAAACACTGAACTGCTGGGCAATCAGGGGAATAAAGCTTCTAGTCCTATATTGGCCACTAGCCTACTAGATTGCCTCTGGGAAGTCATCTAAGCATTCATCAATAATCTGCAATATATTTAGAAGAGCCCATTAAACATTTGGCCGACAGTATGTGCTTTCCAAAACACCCGTTTGTCTGTTGTCTAAACAGAGCAGATCTGGGGTTAAGGAGCTATAGGGAAGGGAATTTTTCCTCATTTATTTTTGGTTTCATTTCCTAGGGAAGTAAGCCATCTCTGATCTGTTTCCCTCTGGAAAGTTTTGAAACTGCTCAGCAATTTAGTCAAGTCTGCAGAGCCTCAGAGATACTAAATACCTCCAGTTTTTGTGGAAATAGCCGCTCAGGTAAAGAGAAACCCTGGAGTAGGATAAAGGGATAACAATGGAATCCTGGCTGTGTTAATTCTGCTGCTCACGGAACTGCTTGTTAAAATAGGTTACAACAAGGTTGCTCCCACCCATTTAAGAACAGAAAACCTCAGATGTGCTTGTGGAAGGGTTGCTTGCACTTAGCAGCACTACTGGAAATAGAATGGTTAGATAAATGATACAGAACTTTATAAAGATGAGAACCATTATTGATGAAAAACTAAAAGCTGTGACAACTATTTTGTCTCTGAAGCAAACCCGTTACTCCAGAATGTCATGGGTTTCGCAAAGAAGTTGGGATCTTCAAGGTTAATAGTCAATGCATGCACACTGTAAAGCAACAAAGTAGCATGTACGCTTGAGGGATCCTTTCAGGGAACAAAGGATTCTCCCAGGTTGCTTCTTGAGATGTTCCCACCTGCATGCACAGACTCTGACTACGCTGTCTGCTGAGGGTGGCCCTGAGGTGCTTCTCCAGACTAGACTCACCTGTCTACCCAAGTGTGAATCTGCTCATGTGTGCCTGGTATGTCAATGTCCCTGTGGAAGTAACTGTGGCAGTAATTTGTGCACCATCCTTTCAAGCAGTATGCAGGATGAAAGAGACAGACTGAGCATACCCCTCACTAGATTGCTGTTGAGGTGTTTGTCTCCGCTGATTTAGCCAGCACGCTTCTGCTCATACCACTCACTCCATCCAAAACCAGATTTTATTACTCTGTCCCAGGATTAGGCTAGGGATGAGGAGGCTCCAGTAGGATACCCCTAAGAATCTGTGCCAAGGCTACCCTTAATTTAAGATCTTAGTTAAATATCTGGCAGAGAAGATACAGAGCGCATTAGTGGCATTTACAGAGTATTAAGCTGGGAGAGATTGAAAGCTGTATTCAGGGTAGAAACATAAACTACCTGAAAATGATAAACATGAGCAGAAATTAATGGAAGCTCAGTTGGGAAGACTGTGAGTCCTTATCTGAGGTGATTTAAGTTCCTTGAACCCATCTATTAAAATGAAGAAATCTGAAAGTAATAATGCCAGGAGTCAAAGAATAAAGGCAAAAATGAAGTAGACATCAAATACTGCTGTATGAAGAAGGCTGCAGAAAGGCTAGTGCAGTTGAGGATTCAAATTTTCATTTCACCCTCAAAAAGAACTTTTCCTGCTGTAGAAGTATGAGTCTGGCCACCATTCCTGCCACCTTGTCTGCTGGTCTCCCCAGCTGTACCACCTAAAATAGTGGAGGTAAGTCCAAGAGAAAGGGAGGAACCAGACACCACTGCTGCTTCCTCCATTTTCAAATAGCACTGGTGCCTGGAACTGCCGTGCTTCTGCCTGGGGGAGGAAGCATGATCCTCCTGTGGGTCAGGCTCGCGGGCTGGGAGATTCTGCTCTAGGCAGAATGTTTTACACACAGCTGTTTTGCTTCATGCAGTAGTTGATAGGATTTGGTTTGGTATCCAGAACTACAAAGTATCTCCCTTCCAGCTGTGAGGATCCCCTGTGATCTTCTGATGTCTGGGGTGAAGAACACCATTCCCTGTAAAAGTGGTCTTTGAAACGCTGTACTTGGGGCACCTTGGCTCTGCTTCCAGCTCTGCTGTCATTAGCTTGTGCTATGCCTGGCTTGAGCCATCTATAAAAGAAATAACATGGTTGTGAGGGGTGTAGTGAAGGCTGCAGGCACTCAGAGAGTCCTCACTCCTTTACTCTCCTAGTTTCTCATTTGCCCAGCAGAAACTGGGCGCTGGGCAAACGAGGCTGCTCCTTCTTGCTCTGAGAACACCAGCATCTTCAGTCTTGCCTTACATGTCTTGAGAAGATAATTATGCTTGTACAGTTTACATTACCCGTGTGTAGTTCCTTATCTTTGAAGGAATTATTTGCAGAGAGGGGCAGAGAGGATTTGGCCCTTAATTAATTCAGTTCGTTTCACTGAGCTGCCAGTAGATGGCTCTCTGAATTTGCAGTCCCTTATTTACTACATTGTTTGTTGAATTATGTTGGACACATTTTCACTGGAAACTGTTTTCAGTGTGTTGGCTTTGAGGAAGTTTACGTAAGAAGAACAAGGAAGCAATGGACTGGGTAAATAGACTGCTAACAAACAAGACACAGGATCGGTTCGCTTTTTGCAAAATGTTTTATGGCTACAATCCAAAAGATTTTTCTTGTTCAGGACCTAATCTTATAATTATCAGGCTCTACGAGTTACATCTGTGTTCGCAGGATGCATTTACCAGACTTGATTATAATCGAGTAAAATTCATTCTCAATTAAAAAAAAGCATTTTGGTCAGGTGTTTTAAAGGATGCCTGTGGTTTATGGACAGGTACCCTAGTGAACTGGTGGAAATGCTTCTTTGTTTGCACCCTGTCAGTGTGAGAGATGTTGTTTCACAGATACATGTGTGTTAACAGAGCACTGTGTCTAGGCCATGAACTTCAGATAGATGCTTAGCCCAAATACAGCTCGCAGATGTAGACTCAGCTGTTCATTCCTCACCTTTTTGTTACATGGTTTATCAGAGAAGATGAAAAGGTGACTTTCAGCATGATAGTCCATGTTTTGACAAATTGCTGGGCTTATCCCCCAGCCCCCAAATTAGCAAGGTAACTAGAAGGGAAATGCAGCAGCTACAGTGGAGACCCATCACCTTTCACAGTGTCCTTCAACTCCCAGTGTAGTATATGCTCAGTCGTTGTCCTGCTGGAGTACTAATGCATCCATGACAAGTGAGGATCAGTCCCCAGCTTCTCAGAGACCACTTACCCGGAGCAGCAGATGCTTATTGATGATGGCTGCGTAAATCAGCTAACTCCTTTTTGGAGGTAGTGATGTCTTTCAAAGGCTGATGCATTCTACCGTTGGAATCTGGTGTAGAACAAGCTAGGTTCCTTATTTGCTCTCTAAAACATGATGAAGCATTACAATGTGTTAAGGCAGGGTAACTATTCAGTATCCTCATAATGCTGATAAAGTTCCAGGTTTTAAATTGGTTAGTAGAAATAGGTAGCCTCTAACCAAACAATAATTTAAATTAAGGTGGGCTGTATGGAGGTATTAATTGCAGAGTACGCAGTCCCTCCGCTGAAGTTAGTCTTGATTTGTCTTCACCCTCATTCTGAGATACCAGTCACCCTTGAGGACAATACATAGGCACAAACAACTTTAGGAAAAATAAGCAGCCTAACACTCCAAATATATCATCAACTGCATACAATTTCACCCTAATTTAAAAGAAAACAGTTCCGTTTTCTACTGCAGATAAAATTTACCACAAAATGGTTGTTTTTTAATCACAGGAAGCTGCTAGTTCCTAAAGAGATGCCTGATTTTTTTTACCTGATTTTTTTTTCAGACTGAAATTCCATGTAACAGGTCTCTGTCCAATTGGTCACATTCTCCTCTTTGCAAAGCATGAGTTTATTTCTTCAGACAAAACGTTTCCTTCAATTAATTCACTTTTAAGATGAGAAAACAAGAGGCAGAAAGGTTATGTGACTCGCAGTGCCTGTCAGTGGCAGCGCTCACCTTAGTACTCGAAATAACACAGTGATGCCACAACATCAATCATACTGACTTGCCAGTGATATGGAGGCAGGATTTGTTGATACCATGAATTTTAGTGTTTGGCATTATTGGATTTATAATGGTAAAAGACTGCAATTTTTTTTTCCTCATATTTCTTCATTTTTTCCTTTACTTCTTTTAGTTAATGCTCCACGCACTGCAAAATTTTGAGTCAATCTACAGAAGCTCTTGGTTCACTTTACAAGGTCATGTGTACATTTCTACCAACCTCAGTGATCTCTTACTATTTAAAGTCATTGGCATTGACTTTGTAGACTTTTGCTGGGCTGTTACTGTCTGAAAAGTAATGAGGAATCTTTGTTATTTTTCTGAAAGGCAGTTGTTGATGTTGATTCTTAAATGAATTGAGGGATTTTGTTCACATTTAGACCAACTATATGGAGAAGGCCTATTTATCTGCAAAGCAATACCCTCCCATTGAGAGCACATAATATATACTGTATTTGATAGAGATCTATTTTATATCCGTTTTGTATATTTGAACTGAAAATACATATATTTTGTATTTTTGTACATAGATGTTCCACATTAGATAGGGTGGTTAGGGTTTTTTTTAATCTCTGTTGATACTTCTGTACATTTATATGCTTCAACAAGATGAATAACAAATCATTCATAAAGAGGTGGGCTCCTGTCCCCTGCTCCATTTTAGCTTTGTAGCCTACTGCAGGGATGATCTGCAATTAGTGCAAAGGCCCTTCACTGTCAAGGAGAGACTATTGCATTAATTTAAAGCTTGATTGCTCCCAGTCACTGTCCTACTCTTCCAGCGAGGCTGTGGCCTCTCTGGCAAGGGTGGCAGAGCAGGATGTGTGTCCCCACCTCAGCTAGCAGTTTCAAGCTCTGGTATCCACACAGAGAATTCCCTTCCTCGCAGTTTCAGATGTCAGAGCACATCTGTCAGGCGCAGCTGAGGTGCAGGCACGTCTCATCCGACTGCCCTTCCCGTCGGTCGCCTCCAGCACAGAGGTGGGTGGATGGCTGGAATCAAGTCTGCCAGAGCTCATCTGGCCAAGCTCTAAGCTGCAGAAAAAGTCGGTGAAGAGCAGGGCACTGACAGATGAGCAAAGGTGACATCAGAACTCAGCAACTAGTTACCTCAAGCCCTTGTGCTACAGACTTTGGAGATGTGGGAAGCAGCTGACATATGGCTCAGACGCCTGTGCAGGGTGAGGCAGGCACTATGGGTGGTGGGTGGCTGTTTCAAGCTAAGCCATTCCTGCTCATCAGACGGAGACCTAAAGTCGCCCGTGTCATTACTGCATTTTGAAGTGTACCCTCGGTACTGAGACAACTTTACGCGTCCCACAACTTAATCTAGTTCTTCTGTCTGTGGTAGTAACTGACAGGAAGGGAAAATGAAACCTAAAATCCAAGAGGTCTCTTGATCGACCTTGGATAGCTCTGTAAGTCAGGGCTTCTGGGGCTGGACTGCTCTTTGCACCTTCTGGCGGAGATAAGAATTCCCCTTTTCATAAACACGGGATTCGCAGTTTCGGTGTGAAAGAGTTAGGCAGTGACGTTTTCCTGTAAGGCAGGACTAAATTAGCCCTCCCGCATCTCAGACTGATGCCATTTTGGAAAGGAAATTCCATACGGGATGGGGGATGGGAGAGAGGAAACATTTCTGGTGGTCCCTCATGCTTAGGTCTGTTCTTGTAAGCGCGCACACTGTGTACGAGAATTTATTCTTAGAATCATAGAAGGGTTTGGGTTGGAAGGGACCTTTTAAAGATCGTCTAGTTCCAACCCCCCTGCCAGGGACAGCGACATCCATCACTAGACCAGGTCTCTCAAAGGCCCATCCGACCCGACCTTGAACGCTTCCAGGGATGGGGCATCCACAACTTAACGTGGATGTATGAAGGTAAATAGCTCATTGGCTTACCCCGTCCACTCTGTGTGATGGACTTACCCTGTGTGCAGTTCTACACGCAGGCAGTAATTCAAGAGCAAAAGTCTTTGTCCTGGCAGACGTTTGTGGGATATTTTCTCCCCATCCCCCTTGGAGAAGAGCAGCCCTTTCTCAGTGGCATACAATAGGTCTTTGCTTTGCAGTATCTCCATCTGTATGCACGTGTGTGTGTGCATCTGTGTAACGCATGACAGCACATTTCTGTAGCGGGCCATAATCGTATCCACATGGGATTCGCTTTAGGTATGCACAGAGTCTGATTGACTCCAGTGCGATTACTCACATATGTATATATTTGCAGATTTTGGGGCCTGCCATTCCCCGGGTAAACACAGACAAACAGAAAAGCAGACAAATTACATGCAGCTGGAAATCAGCGGCTTCTGCTAGTGGAAAAATTGGTATACTCAGATTGCAGTCGCAATGTGCTAGAAACATTCACACAATGCAAACAGATGGAATCGGATGAATTAGCACTCGCTACTTTTGGACACTTCCTGGATTTCTATTAATAGTTCTCTGGTTTAGATTAACGCACAGCATATGTCGTGTAACACTGACTTTGAATTATCTGCTAGAACGTGTCCTAGGCTCAATCTTTTTTTGAAGTCCCAAAATAGTTTTTAACTCCCCGCCCCTTACCTCCTCTTCCCATTAGGATGAGCATTTACACGTCTATGGAGGGACTGGTAGCAATGACCTGTTTGGATGGAACGATGGTCGTTACGCTATCCCGTCCGTCTTGCAGATCCCCGTTAGGGACAATTTTTAGCCTTTCTGAAGGAAAAGTTGGCCCCGTCCAGGGTTACGATCGACCGAGACCCCCGTCTCGTCCCCGCGGGCACGCAGGGCGTCCGGGAGCGCGGTCATCAGCGGCGTCCCTCGGTGCCACGCCGGCTGGGGGTACGGGTGGCCGAGGGACCCGTCCACGCCACGCAGAAGCGTGACAGCCCGGAGCCGTGGAACAGCCCCAGCCCGGCGCTTCCAAGGGTCAGCACACACCAGACCCCCGGCCGCGGCTGCCAGCCGAGGCCTCCGCTGCCCACGGCCTCCAGCCGGGCTCTGCGGGTCTCGCTCCACAGAACGCTGGCGGGTGGCGAGCCGGGCCGAGAGCCATTTTCCCTGCCCGCTCGCGGGTCTTCCATTATCGCCAGCAATAACCCCAACCCACCCACCCCCTTTTTTTTTTTTTTAAGCGGGGATAAAGCGGCACCGCGGAGCGAGCTGAACAACCGAAGGCGCTCTCCCCCCGCACCGCGCCGGGGACGGGACGCGCTCGGCGAAGCCCCCCCGAGCCCTAGGGGGGGGACCCACGGAGGCCGGACCGGTGCCGGTGCGGGTCCCGGACCGGCCGCCCCAACCGAGGGACGGGGCCGGGGAACGGCCGCCGTCCCTGGCCCCCGCCCGCCCCGCCGTATGTCTGCGAGGAGCGGCCCCCTCGCACGGCGACGGAGGGGAGGAGGCGGGCGAGCGAGCGCCGAGGGTGGGAGCTGGG
>NW_010973284.1:748017-873368 GCF_000737465.1 Haliaeetus leucocephalus
GGCTGCTGGGCGCCGAGTTCGCCTTCCCTCCCCTCTAGAGCCTGCGGCGGGGAGCGGCGGCCAGAGCCCGGTCCGGGCGTTGCAGCCCGTACCTGGGAGCGCCAGACCTGCCCGCTCGCTTCCTCGCTGCCTGCAAAATGGAGAAAATAGTTCCCTTCCTTTTGTGTGCCATAAGCAGCTGGTTAATGTTAGCACAGCCCCTCGGACGCGCAGAGGTGTTTGAGACTCGCAGTGTTAAACATCCTTGTATTTTACAAAGTTTTGCTTTGTTTTGTTTTTCTTTAAAAGAGGAATGTTTATAGGAAATTGCCGGCTAACACCAGGTTTCTGCAGATCTATATTCCAAGTTAGGGATCTGGTTCCAGGTGGGAACCGCAGTTTTTCTGTTCGCAGGTCTGACCAGGTAGCCTTTGGTGACCCTGGTACCTCTCCTCGCTGTGACTAGCAGCAGAGTGAAAGTGGGAACCATCAGTTTCGCTGGTGCTATTCAGGAGGCTGTGGACAGTAGTGAAAGGAGTATCGTTTCCCGTGCCATTGAATGAGAAGACTGTAGGTACAAATAGTTGCAGTTACAGAAGCTGTGATGGAGAAGGGTCACGGACAAAGAAAAAGGAGGTCAGAGGAAAAGGCTAGGTGGGAGGTAGAGGAGTGGCATCAATCCCACCCCACTCAGCATCTGAACACGGGTGAAAACATTGCTCCTCTCTCCTGGTTCTCTGCAAACTTTGATGTGCACCAGCCAGGGGTTAACGTGACAGATCAAGGTCTCTGGAACAGAGAGGGATGGATTCGCTGCCAGACCATTTTTCCTGGTTCTCAATTGTAGTCATAGAAATAGTCACATGAGAGACAAGTACTAGAAGGGAGAGCGTAAGAGTTCTGCAGCCCTGCCAGGAAGTTAAATAAAATGGCCCTGGGGTGACCACTGCGGGTGCTGACAATGTTTCTGCCTGCGTCAGGCGCTAGCTCGGTGGACTAAGTTCATCAGGCAGTAGCATGGATGTGCCACCTTTGCGTAGCTTTTGATCTAATCCGCTCGACGTGTTTTCAAACCAACCAAATGGCAGCAGCGCGTGTGTGCAGGCAGAGGTGGTCTTTTCGCCACGTCAGATTCATTTGTGGAGTTTACTGTTGATGCAGGCTGTGCCTGCAGAAGGACCCAGGTGGTCTGCAATGAGGTCAGCTCCTCCCGGAGCAGGGCTGTTGCATCTCCAACCCTTTCTTTTACGCTTGTTTCTAAGACTGCTGTATTTCTCTCTGGGATTTCCCATATTGTAGTGTTGTCTTCTGAGAAATCTTGAGTTCCTGGTTCATGGGCTACACATCCAGTGCATGAGAAGGCAAAAACTTGTGGGCAGAAGAGATGTTGTACCCAGAGGTGCCCAGACTGAGCTGTAGCCCTTCCTGTGCTGACACAGAATATGCTGCTGTGAATGCTACTATTTCAGAGGATGAGAGATTCAAGCAAGCAGCATACGGAAGTCCCAAGAGCTGTGTTGGTGGCTGCTGGAAGCCCTCCCCTGTTCCATTGTTTAAAGAAGAATAGATCCATCACATTTTCACACTCTGCCCTCCGGTTTGGCTTACTCATTGAGGTAGACGTAGCATTTGTCTTATTCACAGGAAGTAGCCATGCTGCTCTTGGTTTGCCTGATAGCGTGTAATTCAAATGGGTTTTAATTCAGATCCACGAAGGTAAATTACTTGAAGACCTACGTACCAAACAGATGCAAGCTTCTAAGCTGGTTCTTACAGTAGTGGTAGAAAAAGAAACCTGAGATCTGCTGTTCTGTTTCTTAGAAAGACCACAGATGTGGTCTTCACAGCCCTGATTTACTGCCTGTGCTTTCTTCAACCAGTGTGGTGCACCTCAAGGGTATATACGGAGCTCCAGTGTCATGCGGTGTCTGTTTATCACCACTGGAATCTTTAAATATTGGGGATAGCAACTGTCAGTGGTTACTACAGCAGTTTCAAAATACCTTTTTAAGACTGTCTGTTACAAGGTATCTTTCTGACTAGGTCCTGCTGCATTTTTGTTGGTTGGCTTTAAACTAGAACACATTTTTAGCCTGAACTTTGGCCGTCACATGCACTAATTCTTCTTGAATCCATCAGAAGAAACTCCTGAGTTAAACTTGCTGTAGTGGGTTAATAATACCTGAAATCTTGCCCAAAACTGTTAATTTTTAATTGGAAATAATTGGTAATAGTTTTTTTTATTAAACTCTATTGGAACATGTCCTTCTGCAGCATCATAATACTTCAGTAGCTGCATGTATGGTATCGTTTCCATCTCAGTGTAGGAATAGATGCACTTCTGTTTAGTAGCCCTGTTCAGCTCATATGGTGTTTGAGGGACTAGAGGAGAGTTAGCAGAAGGCAGGATCCACACACCAGCAGAGATAAAGTTCACTCATTAAGATGTCTCAATAAAAAACAGTCAATACGTTGTACCAGCTAAGCTGCCTGTTCACTCTCAGCAGGGTTGGGTGTTCAGTACTGACCAAGCCGAGTGCCGTGTCTGGTCCCTCTGGGGTTGTGCTGCACTGTCCCCACTGAGCACTCACCCCTTCATCTGTATGTGCTTCAGATTCCCAGTTGCATTATCTCAGTACATTTTCTGGGTATGGGGCTGCTTGGCAGAGAAATGGGACGTGGAAGCCCTACCATCACCAAGAAGGTCAGTTCTGAGTTCCTGAATGTCCCAGTAATTGAAGCATGTTGTATCCCCACACTCCAGTTTTTCCAGGGGCAGTCAGAGGAAAAGGTGTGCAGGCTTTTTAGAGTTCAAATACAGAAAAAGAAAAAATCACCCTTTAAACATCATGCAACATACACAGTTCAGGCAAACTCACGTAGCCTTTCATGTGAGCCCCTGTCTCGGTGCCATGTCATTGCTCTTGGATCATCCTGAGATCCAGTTACCTAGGGAATCCAGAACTGCTGCTTTGGTCAGACCATCACTCTTGAAGGTGTCTTTCCTTGGAAAGGGTTTTTCTCTTCCTTTACTGCTTCCACAGTTCAAGAAGATCCCTCTGACTTGCAATAACATACCCGCCTTACCCTCTGTTTTGCTATTGCATTTCAGGCTCACACAAAGCCTGGAGTGTGATTTTTTGCCACTGCTCTTTATTCTCTTGCTGAGAATTTTCAGTTTTCCTGTCCCCAGCTCTCGATGGAGTCTGGAGAAAATTGTTTCCACCCTCATGGGTCCAGCCCCTTCTGAGGTGCTTCTGTGTGAACGGAACTTCATGGTGCCATGAGGCACTGCTGTCTGGGGCTGCAGGGGTCTTCAGCAGAGCCTTGGCTGAAAGGAGGTGACCCTGCTCTCGGACATTCAGTGATTTGAAGATTCCCCATCATCCAGGGCTCTTACATTGTATGTAGGCAGATTTCTGGAGTAATCACAGCTTGTTGTCTTTATGGTTTTGAATTGAGGGGAAAACACTTCTGTTCACTACATTCAGAGCTAGCATCTTATTTCTGCTGAAGCTCCCTTTACATTGATGGGGTACTGTAAAAGGTGACTTGGGAAGACTAAATTTACATTTGTGTTCATTTAGAGCCCTTTTACATTGCCTGAACGATGTGTCAGGGAGACTGATGGCTGCCTTTGCCCTGCCTCAGGGTAAACAGGGATGGTGTGAAACCTGCACCCACTGAAACCGATAGCAAAGCTGTCACTGGCTTCCACGAGCACCGAATCAGGCCAGAAATGTAGTGGTCGCAGCAGGATATTCATCACAGTTTATTCTCTTCCTGCATCCAGATGCCATTTGCATTGTCAAAACACTGTCATGGATAATTGAAAGTATTTTTAACAGAAACTTCGGAGCAGCTTTTTCCCGTTCTCCAAAAGTCATATTGTCTGCCCCTGTTCAGCCGTTGTGGATGTCTCCTGTGGGAGTCTGCAGTGCTCTGGGAAGCCTAAGAAAATCTCTGAGCACTTAAAGCAAGCGAGAAGGCAGGGAGGACAGTTCATCTCTAGGGCTCCGCTACAAAGCTGCTTCTTTGTACAGGGCTTCCTTGTTTGGTTGGGTTTTTTTAACATGAGCTGTGACTTTGATCTCTCCTGAAGAATCCAGTCCTGTGGTGATTTTCACAGTAAGGTATCTTGGGAGCTCATTCCTTTCGCTGCGGCCTAGGGGCAATGCTTTCAGCCTTAATAATCAAATGTTATCAGAAGAGCACCACAGGCAGCATTGTATGGTGTTTTCTGTTTTAATCAATGGTAAGCAAAAAGGGAGCATGTTGTTGCTCATCTCGTGTGTTAAGAACCCACACTTACCCTCAGCAGTCAGGATCAGGCTGGGTATTTCCTCAGCTTCGGGTTGTAAATCAAAGCTGTTTCACTCAAAGGGGAAGGAGTTCACTCCGAAGGAAACAGGACCTCGGGTTTAGGAAGAAGGCTGCATCCAGGGCACGGCTGAACCGGCAGGGTAGCTCAAGGCCAGAGCTCTTCCTCAAGCAGGTTCTCTCATCCACCACGATGCATACCTGGTGACTCACACCGTGGTTCAAGCCTGGATGGAGCAGGCCCAGAGGCAGGAGAGCCCAGGAGGAGCACGTAGGGACAGAGGGGCAGGTCATCTCCACTGCACTAGCAAGATGGACACAACTGGCCAGTGCTGTTTGGCTTTCGGGATTCAGACCCAAGCGTAGTGAGTCCAGTAGGATAGATGCCTCCAGCCATGTGCAGAGTTGTATGCAAGCGAGCCAGCTGAACAAAGGGGGATGCTTTCATTTTAAAAAGTAAACTATGTAAATACAGTTTTCTCTGCTGCTGAGAGAGAACAAGCAGCTTTGCTATGGATTGGGGCAGATGCCTCGCTGTACCAGGCTGTCTTTCTCAAGAGGCAAAGGCTCGCTGAATGTAGAGTAACTGCACGTGACACATAAGATGAAGAACAGGCAGGAGTAACAGCTTTGTAATTAGCGGGATTGGGAGAAAAGTTTAATTTGCATTGCTCTTTCAAAATGGGGAGGGCTATGGAAAAGAGACACTTCCTCAAATCACTGGAGCAGATGATCTAGATGACTGTATTCTGATGTACCTTTTCTGTGAAAGGGAAGAGTTCTTAACCTTGCTTGGCATAACTGGATGGGTCTTGGTGAGGCTTTTCTTGGTGAGGCAGAACAGAAGAGCTGATACTTCCAGTATGCTGCTTAAGCTAAAAAAAAAAAAAAAAGGAACAATTTTTTGTTTTGACTGGGTAGGGCCACACAGAAACAGAAATTATTTTTGTGTGTAGTAAAGAACCATGGAAGTGCAAACAAATGGTTTCATTTTGTTATTTGCAGCTCAGAGTACTTTGAGAATGACCAGTCTTGTTTTGCTTTAGAAGCCAGTTCCAGGGGGATTTTTTTTTCTCTCATCTTTTTTTGTTTTGGTGTGAACCACAGGCACACACAATAATTAACCAGTGAAGGTCAGAAAGGAAGTGACTAGGGAAGATGT
This sequence comes from Haliaeetus leucocephalus, assembly GCF_000737465.1. Classification (NCBI taxonomy): domain Eukaryota; kingdom Metazoa; phylum Chordata; class Aves; order Accipitriformes; family Accipitridae; genus Haliaeetus; species Haliaeetus leucocephalus. The sequence goes on from NW_010973284.1 coordinate 753,479, forward strand.
ACTTTAAGCATAGACATTCATGAGGCTGTGCGCTGTAATTAACTGGAATGTTTGTCTAAGGATCCCAGGTTACATGTTGAATATAATAAGATAGTTATTAAAGAGGCAGTTTTTTATTTGTCCTTTTAATTATCAAGAGCTTTAATGGCTCTTCTGCCAAATGGATTTTTTTTTTTTTTCATTTGGAGACTATTTTGAGATTTATTTCTCTTTCCTAGTTGTGTTTGGTGTAGTACACTTTTTAACCTAAGTTGGTTTAGGAAGCATAGCTTCTAGTTAGAAATACTGTTCAGGGTTATAATTTAACATGAACTTACTAGTCATTAGTAGATGGCATTTGTCATGGACAAACAGCTTTTGGAAATGGAGGAGGACAAGGCAAGTCTATTATCAGTTTTAGGGAAACTGTGAACCTCTGTGATGAAGCAGTGAGAAAGCAGTCCTAAAAGTAGTCAGCTGAGGTGTTTTCTCAGTAGGAAAATACTAATTTGGTTCCACAAAGCCCTGGTCAGGCCTTATCTGGAGTGATCAGGATGAAACACACTGTGTTAAGAGGTGTGATTGCCAACTGAACAAATGCAGAGAAGAGCCATCAGGGTGATCAAGGGAGCAGAAAGCAGGTTGCAGGATCTGACCTTGCTTAGTCTTGCAGAAGGAAGGCTGGGAGGGGATACGACTGATGTTTTGTGAATACCTTGTGAGTAGAAAGGAGTGGGAGGAGGGCTATTGAACCTAACTGATGATGTTGGCACAAAACCAAATGGCTATAGATTACCCATAAATACACTTGGTGATCAGATTACATTAGAAGATGGTTTCTAAATGTCAGAAGCATGATGCTTTCCAGTAGGGGAAATGGTGCTCAATACATTTGTGAATGCAGTGGTATAGACAGGTAGCCAACATGAGCTGTGGATTAGACTGCAGGCTTGGAGTAAGTAGTAGTAAGTCCTGCAGACTCTACTCAGGAATTTCAAGGTTTAGGCAGTTGCCAGTTACTTCATGTGGGGAGAGGTTTGATTGGCAATTATGAAAGCTAGAGAGGTAGGGCCTCTTAAGACTTGAAAGTAATGGTGGTGTCTTGCTGAAACTGATTGGAGGTTGTTCAGTTCTGACTTTCTGTCACCACACTTCAGGGGAATTTTTAATATCCAGTGAGGTTATTAATGGGGCAGCAACATGGAGCAGCCACCAATGTACAGCACATGGTTAGAAGCTGTGCTGATCAGTGCCACCCTTTTGTTTCTTGCCCTGTTGCACCAAATGACCTTTTCAGCGGGGATGATGTCGAGCAGTGTAATAGCATCCATGCAAACTCATAGTGCCCCTAAGCAACGCTATAATTGCAGCTGACCTTGCTTCTGCTTCAAGTTGGGGTAAAGCGCAATCGTAGCTGGAGTTCAGGGTGTTTTGACAGTCTGTGCTCCAAATACAGCACACTGCAGAGCCACCCAGCTGAGGCCAACACGCAGAAGAAAGGACTGAGAACCCCTCTGGAGTCTATCACAAAGCATGTCTCAGGTTCATAAGGAGCCACTGTGTGCCGGAGAAGCAGCGCTGAGTAACGTGGCTAGCCATCGGCTGTGGTTTCACAGCTGAGGTTGGGTTTCCTCCTCCAGCTATACTTTCCGTCTGGAAACAATGTATGTCTCTTGAAAATGGGGAGAGATTTTTTAGTTTTTCCTGTGTTGTGCTGCATGGTGAAATGTGGGTTCTGATTTTTCCTGCCAGCCATGTGGTGAAGGGCTCTCTTTTGCGTATCGTCAGGAATTACACAAAACATGTGCCGAGTAAGAGATCGGGTTTAAAGCGGAGATCGTCTGCAACCTGGGGGCAAGCTTTTAAATCTCATCAGCCACAGATGCGTAGTGTTTTCCATGCCAAGCAGCCATTTTAATACATTCCAAATTTTCCTATAAATGCTAGCAGCATGCATGGTTTGTTCTCATGTGTGCATGTCTGTGAGTGTATGCGTGCGTATGGTGGGAGCAGGGAAGATGGTTTTTCTGAGGGCAATCAGACAGCCTGAATGTTGTCCGTCCCCAGCAGGAGCTGTTTGGTCTGCTTTCAGAAGCCACCCTCCAGAAGTGAAAACATAGTCTCCTGTGGATAAAGGCAAACATGAAGCAAATGACTTCTTGCAACCAGAATACATAAAACTTTTTTTTTCTTTCTGCAGTCCACTTTTCTAAAAGACAAAATAACGCTTCCTCTAGCTAATCTTACTCCCATCCTCTGGCCTGAGGAAACATCTGCTCTCCATGGTGGGCTTGGTTGTCCCAGCTAGTTCCCTTTTAGAGTTCCTTTCTCTTCCATTAACATCAGTTGCCTCCACCTGCCCCCATTCCTGCCCACCAGCATTCACTGCAACAGCAGCCCTAAAGCTAGGAGCCCACCCTGATGCCACGGTTTTGCTCAGGGGAGGTTTAACCATCTTTACTTGACAGGATTTTAGCAGCTCGTGATACACAGCATGTTCCCCTGAGTGAGATCAGGAGCGAGTCTGTTAGCCATGACGCTGTTCCCACAAAGATCACTGATACAGCAGAAAAAAAAAATCACCCGTGTCCTTGCAGCCTTTTCATCTGTCTTATGCACTGGTTAGCGTCTCTTTGGAGCTGGGACTTTGTTCTGGGAGACAGAGCGGACTGCAGTGCTGCGAGGCGGTGAATGACAGTTGGGAGCCTAATAAATTGGTCATTGACTCCTGGAGAAGAGCACTCTCATGTTGGTGAGGTCCTGTAGACCAGGGGTAGTCAGCAGCTTTTCAGCAAAATGTTTTTTTCATCAAAAGAATGTGCGCTTTTGGTTTGCTTTTAAAACAAAACCATTTCCACCGTACTCAAAAACTTGTCCCAGTTTTGCTGCTGAGGTGAGCTGCAGCTTACTGCTGGGTTACAAGGTGGAGCACTGTGGATGGTTGTGTTAGGGCTTGACCCATGGCTGTTTGTTAAGACAGTCTTTGACTATCGGCATTTCCCTCTCTGATATGCCCTTCCTTTGCTGAGATGTTTCTATGGTGGTTTTACCTAACTGTTGTGTTTTCAGGCTTAACAGTGACAATGTGGCTTATTGGGGAAAACGGAAAACTCCAGAGGGGCACAGTGTGGATTTTACCCTCCAGGCATGGAAGGATTGATCTGTGTTTTTCCTTCCTCGTGAGAAAAGTTGCCCAGTGGTGGGATATTTCTCTGGCAGAGGCTGTAAGGCATTGTGTCCTGCTAGCCAGTACATTGCGTGTCCCCTCTGCTAGTCACCATAGTCCCACCACTACCTTTCCTACGTGAAAGGGGAAACAGTTTTTTGTTCTGACCTGGTCAGTTGTTTCCCGTGTGTCGTTCCCTGGACATTTCAACTCACTCTGCGTGGGACCACTTTTTTGCCCCTGAGCTGGGTGTTGAAGGGGTTGGATATTGGGTGGAAAGTGGCTGCTGGTCCTCATCTCTGTGACTGCAAAAACCAAAAATAGTCAAGGGATGAAAATGAGAGAGCAGAGCATAGGAGCAGATGTGTGACGAGGCTTGGAACTGCTGAGGGGTGTGGGGAGTGGTGGAAGAGAGCTTTCCTTGGTAGGAACTGGAAAGAGCCTGCTGGGGACAAGTTTATTTGTGCTCAGTGTCACATGCATCTTATTGCCACATATGTGCACAAAAGAGCAGTTCACAAAAGGAAAAAAATTGTAATTCCTGTTAAGAATGTGTATATGCAGCCTTGTGAAAATTTTGTGATTCTCCAGGAGTTTAATATACAAGGTCTATTCTCGCTGGCTGGTGATACTCTTATTCCAACCAGCGCACTAAGTATTTGGTTTCATTCCAAGAGCAGTGTAAAGCATGTTTGATATATCATCTTCATTGTAATCCTTTTCCAGAGGTATAACGTTGTCCCTGTCTCATTTCAGAACTGTAGCTGCTGAAGTCAGGAAGCAGATCTCAGGGCAGTATGGAGGATCTCCCCAGCTTCTCAAAAACCTCAATATTGGAGGCAGCGTCTCTCATCATACAACTGTAAGTAATGTTTGGAACATGGAAGACTGAAGAAGGTGTGCATAGTTATTTTGATTACCATTTGGAAAGAAATTGCAGTGCTGACAGGTTGTTGACATAAGCGGCCCTGTTAACACTGAGGAGAATAATTCCATGCAAAGCCTGCTAATTTTGGAGGTCTCTATCTTGCAAAGCAGTCAGTGTGGCTGGGGATTTGTGTTTCTGCAGAATCTTTGTAGGACAGGGGGCTACCCATCCTGTTAGTTGTTTTATCCCAGAACAGCCTGGACTGGCCATTAAATTCCACGTGCTTGTGTGGTTCTGTCCATGAAGAGCTCTTTGCAAGCTCATGCACTTCAGCTAGCTGTTTTCTTGTGTTTCTTGTCACTCTTGAGAGTGGGACCACAGTGGCTCATCTACTCTTCAAAGGTATTTTAAATGTTATTGTGAAAGTTGAATGTGGGTATGCCTCAGGAATGTATGTTTACTTAGAAGTTTACATTCCACTTTCGGGAGCAGCTGAAATGTAGGCCACGTTGTCAGAATCACCCTTTCTGAAGTCATTTTCTTACATGGCCTACCAGTAACCTTCAAAATTTATTCAGTGTGATGGTAAAAATTTCAAGAGTTCAGCAAACTTTTTCAGGCTGGAACTGTGTTTTTGGAAGCATTCCTTTGACTTGGGTTGTTGCTTTGGGTCATAGCAGTTTCTTTTTTGGCAGTCAGCTTAGAAAACAAATACTATAGCATCTTGTTTTCTTCAAAGAGGGTTGATTAGGTCAGGCAGTACTGGAAATGTGCCCTGAATTTGATAGTCTGTACAAGCATTCTGAGTTTACAAGAGTTCTACTCTTGTTTTGGAGTCAGGTCCTGTAGAGTTTCCTCAGCTCATGTACTGCTCTGTGTCCAACGGAATGCATTAAAGCTTCCTCATACAGAGCACGAATGCGTCCTTGGAGCTAGTGTCATCTCAAAAGGGATCTCCAAGTCTAAGTTGACCCCTAGCTTAGAAGAATGACTTCACTGCAGGCTGAAAGTTCACCTTCAAGGAGATCCAGCTGTGCCAGAGTCACTGGGAGTTGAAGAGGGCTAGAATTGCTGTCATTTCCCACTGTATCAGCTGTGTGAGTACAAGGAGACCAGAGGCTGGCTTTATCAGCTGTGTGCCCAGCCTTAATGGTGAGTGAGCGTGAAGGAGGAGGAGTTAATGAGAGCGGTGTGTCCAGGGCTAATGCTTTATCACAGCAATCTCTGTAGGGGTGTGGAATGATAATGCAAAGTCCTGACTTGGCAGTTCTGTATGGTCTTTTGCATAATCCAGTATTAGGCAATAGGGAGGGACCCCTGCTATTAGTGGCGTACACTGGATGGAGCACTCAGGGTCATTGAATCCACTTCCCTGCATTAATGGATAGCTGAGGAATAGACGCCTACTTTTGAAGGACCCACTGGATGTCCATCCCACAAGCTTCTGTGCCTCACTTGTCTCACATGTGGTTTCACCTTGGAACAAGTTGGCTGAATTGCCTTTCTACTCCCCATTCCTTTCATAAAGCTCTTGCTTCTCTTTTATATACCTCCAAGCTGTTCCTCAGCCAGCCATATTTTTGATAACTGTTTTTCCTTGTATCACCTCCTTTTACCCTGAATTGTCTCTTCGACTTTTCCTTCCTATTTCTAAGGTTTTTCCGTTCTGCCATCATCAAAGTGTGCCTGCTCAAATCTTCGGTTCTGTTGATCTTCATATGTAATTCTCAATGCAGGATCAGATTTGTTGGTCACAGTATTGTCAGCCCTGTCTTCAGTTCTGGTATCCCTTATTATCCTGTTGCTGTTGTGTTTTCTAGCAAATACATGCAAGAATCTAAAAATCCTGGAAAAGGGCGTGCTAGCTGGAAGCAGGCTCTCAGCCTTTCCTATCAAACTGCATTGCATGTTGGTTGATGTGATAAGCTCCTAGTTTGTCATATTAAATTCTGTGCTGAGCAGAGATGCTCTTCAGAAGCATGATTAACATGGAGCGATAGTTTGTAGGGAATAGTCTGTAGGAAAAGTATATTTAGTTAAGTCACGAGTCTATATCCTGAGGCTGCATAATATGACAGAGGTTCACTTGGACAGAATTTTGGGTTAATTTCTCTCCCTTAGGCATCCGTCAGAATCTGCTGTGCCTGCCTGTCCTGGTTTGACAACAAACATTATGCAGGGAGAAAGCATTACTGCTGTGAAGCTGAAGTAGCTATTGGCTCTGGAAAAGTTTGGAAGTTTGTGTGTTGTTAAACTTTTACAGAGAAGAAATAGAAGGCCCTGAATCTGCATGGCAGTTTTGTGTAGCCATACTGGTTTGAAAGCCAAGAGCAGGGTGCATAGTGTGGGTTTAAATAGGAAATTTATGCTAAAATGTATGGATGTTTTAATAATGCTGTGTGATTGAGCTTCATGTGACTGTCTCCACAATGGCAGCAAGTTGCACTGTTGAGTGCGCAGCATGGAACTGGAGGAGTTTTAATGATAATGCGGATGTGGTCTCTCCTATCCAGTGCATCTTGCTCATCGTGTTGAGCACTTCCGTACATAGTTATGGTCCAGATAAGGTCACACCACTGATTTCACTGTTGGCAGTTGCCAGCAGTAGCTGCTTATGGTAATTTGTCTGAGAGTCTTACCACACGCAGTCCGATAGGACATTTTTATGGAGAAGTGTATGCTTTTGTGAATGAAGGGCCCTCAGCACTGTGCTCGGTTGGGCCTTTTCTTTCTTGTTGACTGAAGCCAGCGCAGGGACTTTTCACACTCAACAGGCTTGCGTGTGGTTGAACCTAGGGTAAATGCAAAAACCTGTCAGCTGAATTTTAGCAAGTCTCTTCCCTTTTGCTTCACAAGCAGCAGACAAAATGCTGCCAGAACTGTTTCTAATTTAGTATCTGGTAGAGCTGGGGAGAAGGCACTGCTTTCAAATGACTGTACAGGAGCTTGTGGTTTATTATTGTCAGCCTCCACCCTTCTGCCACTTTAGGATCAGCTGATTTTAATTGCACATTCCTTAAACCACAGATACAGGTCCAAAGCCTTCAGAGGCTTTTCCTGTATAACCTAATGTGCTGAACTGGGACTCTGCAGGATGCAGTCCTTGCAGCACTGAGCTTTTATTTTTGAAATCCAGAACAGAAGGCACTAATAGTTTGTTACTGAGAAATAGGAGCTGGTAAGGTCCTACAGTTAGATGAAAGAGATTTTGTTTTTTGAAGTTACTTTTGCAAGTCTCTCTAAATCCACTGGTAAATCGAGTGTGTGTTTGCACAACCTTGCTGTAGGCGTTCTGGGTTGTAAGCCATGTGCTGTGTTCATCTTCGGCGCATTGAGAGGTTCAATATTTCCTCGTGGGAGCTGGGGCTTCTCATCACCAAACTCACTGATTGAATGCACTGAAAGCAGTGAGCTTGCACTTCCTTTCAAAGAATTCCCTAGCATCTTGCAGGATGGGGTATTTGCTTTGTTTATTTGATGAACTGGACTGTTTACTATGGGCTATTATAATCCCTCGTGACTAACCACTTTCTTTTCTTTCCCAGTTTATTTTTTCTGTTGAGGAACTGTTTGTGCTATGGTGCTTGTTAACTCTGTCTGCTCACCCTCTGTTGCACCGGTCATCTCTGCTCATTGGTGCATGCTGCAGTGTGGCAGAGGCCTGATTCCTCTCTCCAAATTTCTGCAGTAGTTTTACCTGGATGAAGCTGGATTGTGGATTGTCAGAGATTAGCATGAGTTACTGTTGAAGTGACCCAAAGTTTTCTCTGAATCTTGGTATGCCTGCCTTGGTTAACTGCTTTGGTGCAGGAAGAGCAGTTTTGGTTTGTATCTGCAAAATGGGCTCACAGTCTGGTTTTCTCCCTCTGTCTGCTGTCCTTTTATGAGGGCAGGTGATGTTATCAAAGGACAGAAAATAATCACTGGGTATCTGGACCTCTCTTCAGTTGTAGCCCAGCTGTTTCTGTGTCTTGTTCTACATTCAGCAGCTTTTGTTGCTTAATGATATTTATATTTTTCAAATTAGATGAAGATGCATAAAATCTTGGATTTCTGAATACTTTACTTTTGAGTGCCAAAGATAGTCAGTGAAATGTTTTTCATTGTTGTCCAAAACTTGATTTTTTTTTTCCTAAGAAAAGAAAAAGTTCTTGATTTTTTTTTTTTTCTTAAATCTTTAGAGGTATATTTTAATTAGAAGAGCAGCATTTTACAAAACTTGCAAATAAGCAGAATGAATGTATAATCAGTTGTTTTATGGAAAAATGACAGCTGTTTCCAAAGGATTAAGGGCAATATTTCCTGTCTGTTGGTGTATGTTACTGCATAGTTGAAGGTTAGTATGGGGAGGAACACTGTTATAAGCAATGCAAATTAGTCTGGGAATAAAGGGGTCTGGATTCTTGGACATGATGTGATCTGACCACATCTGCTCTCAGCGCTCCATTTTCTCTGTGTAAAATAAAGGTGCTGACATTTACATATCTTTGTAAAGCACTGCTGGGTTTATGGGCATTATCTGGGCTAATTGAAGCTTTGTCTTGGATTTATTGGATGTCAGACTTTGGTTGTGTATTCAAGGATAGTATCTAATTATTCCAGAGAATATAGGTTCCTTTGTATATTTTCATTGTTTATTTTAGCATCATTTAAAAGAAGAAGAAAGGATAATTTGTGCAAATGAATGGAAAACACTGCAAGGGAAAACATGACAGTATCCTATGTGGCGTAGAAAAGGGCGTTTTGAAGTGTTCAGAGCCAAGTAATTTTATCGCCAAAATCACTAAAATGAAAAGGAAAAATGAGCCAAGTCTTAATGCTCTCTCGAAGCTGATTAAGGCTTAATAGTGACTCCCATTATATGTATTTCCTGGAGGTTTTGCCCTGCCTTGCTGAATGGTGTATCCTCATCAGACAGGGGAGGATGGGAGAGGCATCCACATCCTCTTCCCTGCCTCCTCCCACTGGGGATTACTCACAGTTAACTCTGCTCTGGTGCAGGCACTTTCTTTAGTAAATTGCAAGTGCTACATACTGTTTCTAAGATCAGTAATGAGTCTTGTTGCGGAGATCAGGAACATTTTATATGTTAAGTTGGTGAGTCTGGTATCCCTTGAAAAGCTGCTGAGTCTCATTTATCTGCAATAGCTTAAACAATTTATACATTAGCAGAGATAACTAATCTTAACTAAATGTTATTATACCAAGTAAATTCAGTTACTTAAATGAAGCATTTGTGACAGGCCTGTTAATAAATACTCAGAATCTAAAAATGCCGTTAAGTCCTACTCTTTGTTTGTTAAAGTTAGTCGTGACACCTCTTTTTCAGGAATAAGATGCATAAACGAACTGATGTTTAGTGGAAATGCTGCTAATACCCTAAACTGCAAAAATTTCTTAATATCGGATTCAAATTGCAATGTAAAAATTTCCAGTGGAAGTTGGTCCGCTTGCAGACTCTTTCATGCTAATGCTGCCACGGTCCCAGCAAGCAGCAACGGGTTGGAAGGCTGCTGCTTCACGATGCTAAATTACGGCTGCTTTCTCCTTCTCAGCTGTCTGGCTGCTGCTTGCCCACGGAGGCTCAGGAGAGCAGGCGGAGCGTGCTTTAGTACCAGCTGTAAGACTGCGTGAAGGAATAAGCCTATGTCAGAGGACACGTGAGCACGTAAGGTGTAGATGCGCTGCTGCAACAGTTCCTTTGTATATACGCGCTCGCAGCCTTTTGCAGTCGTAAGGCAGCTTGAGTGCGTTGTTAGCCTTATTAGCGCTAAGCTAATTTGAATGAGACCCGCGTCTATGATCTGGGCTAGCAGGGTTGGGTGGATGCGCCCAGGTTTTGCACCGGTCTGGCCCAGCGCTGTCGCTGTGCAGGGGCGCTGGGGTGGCTCTGCAGAGCTAGCTCTCAACAGCAGGCAAGGAGACTCGAGGCTGGAGATCCCCAGAGCTCCGGTCAACGGGCTGAGCCTTACTCCGTGATGGCCGTGCCACTGCAAGGGGGTTAGCTGGGTGCTGGGGCTCATTGCTGGAGCCGCCAGGCAGGGCTGCGCAGGTGCACAAAGCTGAGACATCGGGACTGTCTGTGCCCAAAGCTGGCTCAGACTTGCGTGGTTTGTTAGGAGAGGCTTTGCTCCCTGTGAATGTGGCAGATGCAGTAATTTCTTCACCTGAGCACGTACGTAAACCACTTCAGCTGTCCTCTAGTGCTGCTCTTGAGCTAATAGCATAGGCAGCTCCACACGACGCCAGCTCTGGCGTCTTCGTGTGTCTGGTGGTTAATCCATACCCTGGATAAATTGTCCACTGATAATTGAGACGTGACTGTGCCAAGTATTTTTCGCTCAGAAGAGCGTGCACGTTGGTGGTTACCACCGTTCACTTTGCACGGTTCAGAGCCGCCATGGTTTGCCTGTGTGAATGCTAAGGGTCCAGAGGGATCCGTCTCTGCAGATCTGATGTAATGTTTCTGCCAAAAGTGGGAAGTCTGTGGTTTTCTGCAGTCTCTGGTCAAACTGTTTGGCTTTTTCATTTCTTTAATAATGGAGCTTTGATGTTTTCTTTGTCTCAGTCTTTGCGCTCTCAGTTTTGGCACAGTTTATCAGAGGGTAGCTCTTTCAGATCAGTCTCAGCACTTGCGTTTTCTATATCAAAGTCTTTGTATTCTTGAAATGCTCTCTTGGTGAAATGACGTGATTCTTAGTCATCAAAGAAGATACTGTCTGTCTTCTTACCCATCCTTGGAGGCATAATTCGTGTCTTTCTGGGTTTGGTAAGAAATTGCTTTAGTATTCCCAGATAACTAATTAATCTCTGATTAATATTAATATTTCTATACCCAAATGGTTTCTTACATTAGCAACCAGTTATAATAGCAAATAACCTAGCAATATTTGTACATAAAACATCTCACTGGTTTTGTGATTGGCTGTTACTTGTTATATGTAGGATCTGTCTTTAGGTAGGTATATTTACAAATATTTCCTTTCATTAGAGGCTTTTTCCATTTCAAGCATTGTGATATTACATGAATTTGACACACATTACAAATCACTGGGCTTGTCTGTAAAAAGAGTCCAGAACTTTAATATTAAATATTCTCGGATCTTAAAAATGGAGGCTTCAGATTATTTCTAAAACAATTTTTGTCTTAACAGAGAAAGCTTACAGAAATTTTTGAGGCATGTTTACAGTTTGAAATGAAGGACTTTTATCAGCTATTCTCTATAGTAATTACGTCTTTCAAAACACCATGCAAAAGAAGTAATAAGAGCTAGAGCAAAGCAGGAGATACGGAACTGCATTCCAGAGGCAGTATGCATGTATGTGGAGGTAATGACTGCACTTTATGGCTGGGGAGGTGTCATCCTTGTTGAGGGTTGCTAGCTGTCTGTGGTTGATGAAAAGCAGAGATTGCCTTGGAATCTCCTTCGTTCATTTGAATATTTCCATATATTATAAATGCAGCCAAAAAGTTAAATGCAGGAGTTCTCTGTGCTTACCAGTTATCAGGCTTATGAAATTAGGGGTATGGGTTTTCTGAAATGCAGTAATGACAGCAGATGAATATGTGATTCTTAGAATTTGGATCCAGTGATGACCATTTTTGGAGTAAGTGTTTAGGTGAAAGAAAATGTAATTTATGCAAGTAAAACATGTTTTTTAATTACTTGAGCATTCTCAGTGGTTAATATTGCACTGCTCATGTTTCAAAACCTTTTAGAGTGACCATGCCCTGTAGTTCACACTTAAAAATAAATCTGATGACTCTGTTTAGCAAATATATTTCTTTAAACCGTTACCTTCTTTAACTTGCCTGCAAACTTTATTTTTTTTTTTAGTGTGTTACATTTCCTGTATTCTCAGATTTATGCTGAGTCCTTCCTATGGTACATCAGATTTGACTCTTGTTGCAGTTCCCTGAGATACCAGTATCCCTTTAAGGGTGACAGGATTTTGCCACAGCAAGAACAGGCCATCTGCATTCCTGAATGCTCAACAAGGGAAGTGACTGTTTGCCCTGGAGACCTAGTGATAGCTAAGAGCAGGCTGGAGCTCAGCTTTGAAATGTTAATCTGCTTCTTCTGTCCTTCCAAGATTTTGCCCAGGGAGGCAGTGGGTGGGAAGTTGGTATTAATTTAGAATTTGAAGCTTTGGCGCAATCTGTTACAGTTTTACCACATTATAAATTGTTTAATATTTAAGGAGGTATTGAAGTTAAGATGGAACTTTGTCCTACTTTCAAAATTGGCAAGAAATATCACCCTGATTTTGCAGAAGTGCTTAGCCGCCAAGTAAAAATAGTAGTCAGGATCCTCCCTGTGATGAGGAGCTCTGCAAGGTTAATTTTTCAAGGTCCCTTATCATACCCTTGCAGGGAATTTTACTCCCAGACAGGAGGCAGGAGGTATAACCTTCCAGTCTTTGCAATCGTCATTTTTACAGGGCCCCAAATTATACTGCGATCCTCACAGAGACGGGGTCTCTGCCCTTGGGAGTTATGCATCTCATTTTAGATAAAAGGAAAATTGGTCTTGGATTGGGCCACAAGGAACTCGGGTTCAAGTCCTTGTTCTGCCAGATGCATCCTGCCAAGCCATCACGTCATAACCATTTAAAAAGCTGTTGTTGCTCCCTGTGAGAATAAGCATCTTGGGAGGGCAGAGGTGAGGGAGGGAGAAGGAAATGCGAGGGACACGGTCCTTTTCATACGCTAGCTGGAAGAGTCTGCAAAATCATAGCTGGGATCAGTTGCTTAGAGCGCGTCCCACAAGACTACTCGTGATGCTCAGTACGACGCTTGTGAGTTAGGCAACAAAATTCTGGAATAGGATCTAGAAATATCCCCTCTGCCTAGCTGTTTGTGTAGGGAAAGGATAGGTTAAAGTCCTTAAGGCAAAAATCTGAATGCCTGTGGACATCGGAGCACACAGCAATGATCTCTGCCCAGGACTACTTCTGTGCTTCCATCAGTGTCTGTGAGATGGAGATAATAATTGTCCCTTTTTCTGCCCTAGTTGCTACTGTGATCCCTTACTGACCTTCTGTACAGTGCCCAGGAGAGCAGACCTTTAGTCTTTAGGTACTAATGTAGGTGTAATTGGTTCAGTAAGGCAGCAAACTGGAGCGGGAGGCTGTTCAGGCAAGGGCATGTAACGATGGCTTATTAAATGGCATGCTAATTAAATACTTATCCTTTGGTCATTTCTTGAGCACGATGGAAAAGTGCATCTGTGGCAAGTATCCTCATTGCCTTTGTTAGTGAGGCATCCCTGCTGCCTTTTGAATCACCTCGCACCGCACACTTGTGTTTGCTGAGCTCCTTCTGAGCACGGCGGCTGCTGCCTTCCCTCTCGGTTGTACGTGGCCAACACCGCTGCTCGGCAATGCCCTGGTCACTGGGACACGTGGGAAGTCCTGCTTGTCAGAGGGGTCTGCTCTGCGCACGAGGGAGCTGGTTGCGGTCGTCTGTTCTCAGGAACGCCACAACAGCAGGTCTAATACAAATCTGCCCTTTTCATTTTATTTTTGGCTTCCTTGGTGGGGTGGAATAAGCCATGAGCTTTGCATCACGGTGCCCGGGGTGTAGCTTTCCCTCCGTGTTAGCCCTTTGCTCCTGTAGTCCTTGGGTAAGATGCTTGGCTTGAAGTAAATGGGGGTTTGTGTTACCCTCCGTGGTGTTATGCCACGTTCCCTAGCAGAGGATCCTTCCCCTGTCGCCACATTTGTGCAGATGCTGCTTCTGTAACTGATGATGATGATACAGGTAGGTGCTCAAAAGAAGGACATAAATAGGACGGAGACACGTTTCGGCTAGCAGTGCACTAAAACTACAGCAAAATACAATGTTTGCTGTCTAGAGAAGGACAAAGTCAATAGGAAACGAAATTTTATTTTCAAGCTTTTAAGGGGATATAACAGTGAAGAATAACACAGCCTTAAAGAAGAAAGCTTGACTGTCCCTGTTGCAGGAGAGTTGTAAACCTTTGAAATAGGGTTTCGAAATGCAACTTCTGAGAGCTATAACTGCAACAACGCAGATGCACCTATGGAACGTCTGCCTTAAATAGTTTATATAAACCAAATCAATCAGGTTGTTGTCTTAGTTAAGCTGACAGAGTGTTTGTCTATGGTCAGGTTAAGGACATACGTGGAATCATTATTTGCAAGCAGTGTGTTTGATTCGGGGTAATTGGGCTGCGTAAGTCTGAAAAAGAGAGAGTCCCATTTGATTTCTTCTGTACTTTCAGTTTATCAGTACTTTGTATTTGGTGCTTATGTTGGCAGGGAGCAGGTTATGCCCCTCTTACTCATACTGAGCAGCCCCTTTCTCCCCATGTAGTCCTATTCATTTTAACAGCACCAGAATAGCACTTGCACTGAGTGAGGTGGCAGTGTCTGATCCTGGGATAAACACTGAGTGAAAACTGTGTTAAGGAATTGTCTGAAAGGTTGTCCAAAATTTGATCTGTAATTACAGTTTGCACAAAATCAGAGAGTATTTTTCAAAAGAGCAGCAATCGTGATTCTGGGAGCAGGCTTTCCTTTGCATATTTTTAGTGTGTATTTGCTATTAATTTAGGCTATTCCATAGTCCTGGTTGGGAAGATGGTCAGAGCTCCTGTACAGCTTTGGTTTCTGAACAGCCTTAATAAACTCTTCTTGGAAGAAACGGACGTGCTGTCAGTGATTTCTTACAGTAATGCTCCAGTATTCCCGTTAGGTTTATTAGCCAGCTGGTAGGTGGACTGCACGTTTGCAAATACTTGGCTGAAATTGTCCCTCTGCCTCTGGAAGTCTGATGAAGCAAAACCGGCTGCATTTCATGGAGGAGATGTTGCTTCCTAGGAGCTGTTGGGAGGGATCGAAAAGGCTTTTCCTGGAAGCGGGATAAAGATTGCATTGAACATTGCTGTCTGCAGCCTGCCAGCAAGCAGGGCTGTGGGAGAGGACAACTTTACAGTCCCTCAGCTGTTCCCCCATTTCTGCCGCAGCAGATTTCAAAACCTTTTCATATGCAGCTGAAAGCAGGCCTTGCTGTTCCTGTGATAATCTGGAGATCAGCTGTACATCAGAGTGGTGCACAAGGATAAGGGCAAAATTTTTGTCAACTAAGGAAGTATCACAATCCTAATAGGCCAGGGGAGTCGGCTGTTGGGTGCCTCGTTACTTTTCCTGGTGCCAGAAGGAGGTAAGCTGGGCCTGGAGACGTGGAGGTGAGATGATAGAGCAGGTTCTGCTCCTCAGGCAGTGGTGAGACTGGGATGATGAGGGTGGATAACATGGTCTTTATCTGAACTCGCCCAACTCTTTCAGCGTGCGCCTTCAATCTGGTGGGTTTGTATGACTATTTCAGGCGACTTTGGCCAGGTTGCAGATGACACAGGAATAGCCCCTTGAATACTGTGTCTGTTCTTGGTCTCATCCACAGCTTCAGAGGGATGCAGGACAGGGGAAAGGTTAAGGCATCAGCAGTGAGAGCCATGAGAGGAGCTGTTGTGGTTCAGTTCAGACACTGGGACGCCATTTGGGTTCATTTTCCTTTCGGTGCATTTTTTCATCCTTATTTCCTCCTCCTCTTTCATCACTTCTTCCCCCACAAATACCTAAAGCTTAAAATAATGTGCTTGCCTTTTATCTGCCAATAGTCTGACAAGAAGTAGTTCCTCTTCATAACCATGAATTTATGTTTGGCCTGTTTGCTCAGGTGCTAGACAATATTTCTGGTTGCACAGATGGTGAGTCCAATACAGGCTTCTGGGTTTGACTTTTATGTTTGTTTACATCTTCATGGTACAATAGTTATCTGAAGAGACAAACTGGAAAATTGTGAAGTGCAACCTTGGGCCTAATCCTGAGATGTACAAAGGGCTTGGAAACCCCCGGAGCGCCGACCCGGGACCTGGTGTTGGATAGTCCCCTAAGCGCTGTCTGCCTTTCCGGATTAGGTGGGTTTTTTTAACTAGCGTAGCCAGTTCATTCATCTTTTGTCCAATATATTACAATGCTCTTGTTGGACAAGTGAAATCTGAGATGTGAAATGCCAGGGATGGGGAAACACGGTGTGTTTGGGGCAGTGGCAGTCTCTGCCCTGTGTCTGCTTGGTCCTGCACGTCTCCATCAACTCTGTCCTAATACAGGAGTTTTTTTTCCTTGTCTGTTTGTAATTTTCTTCTGTTTATCAGGATGAGTGGATTAGAAAGATCAGAGGGAATGAGGAAAAAGTTCCTCTTTGTTAGCCGGGGGAGATGCACAGGTAAATGAGTTTGTGCAGGTTGCATGGTCAGCTCAGTTTTGCTGAGCAAGTGTACTGGAAGGTACCTCAGCTTTGGAGCTGCCAGCGTGGAACGGAGGTCAGCAGGAGGAGTAGAATTCAGTCTTAAAATGTTAGGGCTTAAAAATAGGGCCAGTTAAGCAGCTTTAAGTCACCCTCCGAGGCTACCTTGACCCTCTGGCCTTCTTCCAGTGAGGGTCTTTCAATGTCCAGCGCAGCTGCATCACTGCATGGATGGGGCTCTGGACTGGCAACGAGAGGACCTGAGGGAGTGCCTTTTCCCAGCACCTCTGCTACCCAATGCCTCTGTGGCTTTTGCCCAGTGATTTTGTTATTTTTATCTTCATTTGCAAGGAGTCTCCATTTCTGGGTGCTTACTCTACTTTGGTTTTGAGGTTTATCGGTGGAAAGGATTGTATGCACTCAAAAGTCGCAGTAGTATTATGCAGCAGGTCTTCTGAAAAAACATGCACTTTTAGCAGTTCCTCAATAATAAACTGTCACACTTCGCTGCTGGATGTTTTGTCAGGTATCTAGTGCCAAATGGAGCTGGTCTATCTGTATGTAAGAAACAGATAGTGTGGGGTGATGACATGTTAACTGTAATGTGGGGAAGAGCAATGACAAGTTCTGCTCGTTGTGAGTTTGGCAGCGATGAAAACAGTTAAAAGTATCTGATCTGTATTTTCAAAAGTTCCCCAAATCACATACTTCAAATTCATTTCAAGAGTTCAGGATTAGAAGGGGAAAAAAGGTTATGGGGTCAGAGTTAAATAGATGATGATGACGATGGTGCATTTCTTTACACAGAAATTAACTTGTATCTTTTACCTGGATTGCAGAACTAAATACTGAGTTTCTAGACATCATTTTTTTTTGGTGGACCAGATTCTTATCTGGCATAAAGTCATCTGGTCCAACTCACCTGACTTTATTGGAGTCACGCCATTTTTCTGCTGAAGGGTTTGTCTTCTGTATTTTAAGAAAATTGCGCTATTCATTGAAGTTGGCTGTGGTAGGAGAGATTCTTTCAATACCCTCTGTGTTAGCCGAGTCTTTTTCCTTGAATAAAAAATTGACTCATTTCACAACTTTTTGGCAATACAAGTTTAAAAACTAGAATTTGAGATTGGTATAGCAATTTTTTTGAGACGCACATTTAAAACTTAAGTACTAAGTGTTGTTTTTAAAGTCATTGCCAACAGAAGACAAGCTACAGGATAGTTCCCTGTCCCACAGAAATCATCTGGATGACAGTAAAGAGGAAATAGTAGAGAAAAACTGCTGAATTTTGATGTGTTTTTGTGACTCATATTAAACCACTCAGCCTCACTGGGATGTGCCAGGGAATTCTAGGAAATCTGTCAGTTGCTGTAGAAACAGGTTCCTCAAAACTTGTTTTTAGTGTTTCATTTTCTTAATGTCTATGTTTATGTACAGCCTCATAGGATAATGATCTCATATCAGAATATATATATGTATTTATATAATATACATATGTAAAGACACAGTTATGCAATGTATGTATCCAGTTTATGTGATTTTTTTTTTTTTCATGTACCTAAAAAAAGCTCACTTTTTTCAATATGGTGAGATCAGTACCCCCAGTGAAATCTACTGTTTTCTTGAATGTGTGTTTGTTCAGTCATTCCTTGTGCTTTGGGTGCAAGCTTTGTGCCCAGTAAATATGTTTTTTAAGCAACCATTTTATTTAGAGCAGTGCCTGGCATGGGCAGAGTCATCGTGGCACTGAAGGCCCTAATATCAGGGAGAAGAGGTGGTTAAACTTGTACCTGTGGTGGATGAACATTGTGTTTTGTGTTCCCCAGAGAACTGATTTAATTCAAAATAATGTTAGTCCTTAGAGTTCTGGCTTCGTGAGTTTCTGGTAAATCAGCCCGTGCTCTGGATTCCTGTCCGGGGGTTGTGCCTTGGGGCCAGAGGGTTCTTGCATCTAGCATCAGGGTGAACGTTCCCTTTGTGATCAGAGCAGTAGCATGGTAAAAAGAAATCCAAAGTCATACATGTGGCAAATACAGTGTAATATTTTCTTCTGATGCAAACTAATGAATTTCTTGAAAATAGATGATTTTTTTTTTTTTTTTGAGATGATGATGGTATGCATCCTAGAACTGTCTGGAGAAGTATCAGGTAAAAGATAAGACATGAAAAATAACTATATGGTGTGCTTTAGCTAAGATGAACACCGCTAGGGTTAATTGTCATCTGATGTTAGATCAAGTTTCCTCAACAAGGCAGAAGAGCTGGTTTAAAAACCAAAGTAGAATATATGTGTGTGGGTTGGGTTTTTTTTTTCTTTCTCTCTGTTTTAGGACCCTTCCATTGCTTGTTTTTTCCCAGGTACCGCTTACAGAAGCAGTGGACCCAGTTGAGTTGGAGGACTACCTTATTACACACTCGACTGCAGTGGAGTCCGGACCCCTGAGAGACTTGCTTGAGTTTCCTCCCGATGACATCGAGGTTGTTTACACGCCCCGAGAATGTCGAACGCTTGTGTCGGCTGTGCCTGAAGAGAGGTAGGAGGTGACAGGGTGACACCTTGCTCAAGGGAATTAATTGTTCTGCATTTGAGTATGTGCAAGGCTGAAGCCTGGAGTTTTTGGCTGTAAATGCCTGGAAGAGTAAATACAAACCTAAGTGAAAGTATGTATGTTTAAGAAGTCATCATCATGTCTGTGATTTTGAAGGTGTTTGTTTTTATTCTTTTAACAGTGAGATGGACCCTCATGTGAGGGACTGTGTAAGAAGTTACACGGAAGACTGGGCAATTGTGAACAGAAAGTGAGTTCCCCTGTGGTATTTGTCAGCTTGATTTCATATTTAAATTTTTGCAGGGTGGCTAGCTGGTATGAGGAAGCTCAAAAATTATTGTCCTGGCTACTGATTCCGTGTGCCCTGGCTTTTAGTTGCCCAGCTCAGCTGAACTGATGCTTTGTGTTTAGCTGAAATGATGCTTTGTGTTTTGAAAATTAGATCTCAGATGTCAAAACCCCTTGAGGCAGTTTTGAAAATCTAGGCCATTTTAGTCAACAGTTGCTCCTTTAGAATGGTAGAGTATTTAGGGGATGCGAACAAGTAAAATTACTTCCAGCATTTGTTTCATTCTTTGTTCTCTATGTTTTTAGCTCTTTTTAGAGAGAAGTTGCATTAATTTCGTAATGATGTAAGATTCATGTGCAGTCAAAACCACCTAATAGATAAGGTGTCCTCTGCAGCTTTCATTTGTTCCCAAAGAGACTTTGAGAAAGTATGTAATTTAAACAAATAATTGTTAATATTTGAACTATCACGACATTTACCTAATGAGTTAACAGTTTAGAGAATGTGTGTACATTGATTAATTTATGCAAATTAGCAGGAAGGTTTCTGAGTAGATTTACTTGGAACATACACTCTCTCGGATGATTGAAAGTCTGATGACTTCAAGAGCTACTGTCAAGGAGTAAGTGATCCATGTGATGTGCATCACCTACAAGTGACTTGACTACAGCTACAGCTCTGCCCTTGTGGCAGTTGCTACAATTCACTGGTTTAATGTTGTCCTGAGAACCACTTCAGGGGATGCTGAAGATATGCTTTGCAGTGCTAAGATGACCTAATAAAAATGTGTTTTGTAATCTCACACCAAAAAAACCCCAAACCCCCACCCAGAAAGAAACCTGAGAGAGATGCTTTATTAACTCCCAGCCTTTGTGGGCAGAGTCTAGAATGCACAGTAGGCTTGGACAATGTGACCCACTCAGCCAGCACACCTCTTGGTTTCTCAGCAACTTTCATTGGTCTCTGAAATACCTGTTTGTTATTCCTGCACTGAGGAGGTTTAGTTGGAGGTAGTGGAGCTTTCTGTCCTGTGCAGATCAGCTGCACATTGTGTTTTGTGTCAGGGAAAGCATGAAGCTAAAGACATCAAAGTTGCCAGAGTGGGTTGAAGGTGTGATGAGTGATTGTTGAACTATAGTCAAAGGTTGTCTTGCCCCTTCAGAGGAGGAGAGGCACTTCCATAAACATTCATAGCAGATTTTACTTGGATAAAATCATGGCGGTGGACTGGGTAGAAATAGAAGGGTTACTGCTGGAGCAGAAGAACCCGAAAGCCTAGCTGGGAAGGATTAAATTATTTTTCAAGTAAGGATGCTAACAGGTTTCTCTTAATCCATCCTATTGGATGGTTACAAGTGCTTTGGCTAGCTCTGGGGGCACAAAATCCAGCTCTTCTAGTTTTAGAAGAACATGACTTCTGATGTGCTATCCTCTCTCCCCCACCCCAAGGGAAATAATCTTTATGTCAATCTCTGTCTACAGTTCTTTGTAACCAAAATATTTTTGGGGGCAGGCAAATCCATCCATTCATTGATTACTTTAATGGTATTGGAAAAGCTAAGTAGGTTTTCTTTACTGGCCTGAAAAAAAAAAAAAAGTATGTTCTTATTTCAACCTTATGGCATAATTTCTGTATGCTAGATATGGCATGATTTCTGTATACTAGACTGATGGCAGTAATGATCACAAGCACCTCTGAAGTCAGGTCTGATTTAGAATGAATTTTACACTTGTTGGTGGAGCTGTGATTGAAATGCGGACATCCAGGTGAGGATTATACAGATCGTATTGTTCAGCTCTTGGGAGTTATAACCTAGCGAAGAAAATGCTTTCTTCCTTTTTCTCCTCCCTTTCATTATCCACTGCTAGCATGTCCATGGTTTTCACATATCTGTGCATCCTTCTGTGGTAACTTTAGTAACAGGGCAGGATAAGAACAATTGATTCTAGATGTGACCCCAGCACTACTTCAGAACTGACTTAAGAGTTTGTATTGTAAGGAGACTGTGGCTCTGGCCATATGCATGTGTAAATATAGACATAGTGCCATTTGGTATCCAAAAATTTGCTAGTCAAAGAGATCTGATCTTGTCAGCAACAGTAGACAGACTGTTTACTAGCAAGCGCTCTTACACCCTGGAAAGCTCTGAAGGACCTGATTCTGCTTATAAAGATGCTATGGGAAGATGCTCATTTTACTTGGGGTTGTAAAGTCATATGTTTTCCAGAGGTGCTTAGGACTTCTGTGCTTCATGCAATCTTATCTGAAGTTGATAAGTACTTGAAAACTTGAAAAAGTTGATAAGTAACTTGAAAACTAATACTAATATTGTCTAAGTTACTAATATTGTTATTAATATTGTCTTCTCCAAGTCAGTTCTTGCTCTAGCAGAACCGTTGGCCTTTAATCCTCATGTTCTCAGCCTGTTTTAAGCTTGGCATCACAATCACACATTTTACAATGACCTTAATTGGCCATTGATAATACTTCTTTTGACATCACCCAGGGTTGTTTTATGGTTGAACAGAGTCACATTGTAGTACTGGAATACTGGTTGTTGGATTATTACCCAGCTACAGTGAAGGGTGACTGGAAATACTGTTTGCAGAGAGCAGTTTATGCTTTGAGAGGACCCACACTGATAATACTGGGTTTGTTCTGTAATTCTGCTTCTGGGTTTGGGGTCAAAGAGGATGCTAAGAATGCATTTGAAATACTTTGTTTTCAGATATCACAAGCTGGGAACTGGATTTAATCCCAACACTTTAGACAAACAGAAGGAGAGGCAAAAGGGGCTCCCCAAACAGATCTTTGAGTCTGACGAAGCTCCGGATGGCAACAGTTACCAGGATGAACAAGTAATGTACCTTTAAAACCTTGCTACATAAAACCTAATTTATAGTCATGTTTTAAAAGTGCAGTCCCTTTCCCATTATAAGTTGCTTTTAATTTGTTGAATCTCAGGATGACCTTAAACGACGTTCAATGTCGATTGACGATACTCCCCGGGGCAGCTGGGCATGCAGTATTTTTGATCTGAAGAACTCCCTTCCAGATGCCCTTCTCCCAAACCTGCTGGACCGAACCCCAAATGAAGAGATTGACCACCACAATGAAGATCAGAGGAAGTCCAGTAGGCATAAGGAGCTTTTTGCACTACATCCAGCACCAGATGAGGTATTTTTATATACCTGTGGATGAGACTAAAAAAGTGAAGGATATAGGGAGTCTGAAAATTGTCAGTCTGCCATGGATTTAAAGGGGTTAAGATCACCTATGTTTAATATCCATGAGAACCTTGGCTATTTTGTGGGTTGCATGTTTTTTAGCATGTTGTCTTGTCATAGATTCTACTTTCTGAAGACTGGTTTTCCTTTATGGTTATGCAATCCCCTATAATGTAGAAACATTAAAGGGATTTACTTTAGCATATTTGTAGCTGCCGATGAATGCAACATGCTGGTAAGCCTCGGATTAAATTGGTGCTAGTGTCTTAGAAGTAAAAAGTGATCCGTATGTTTGCTTCATAATGCTATTAGTGGTTTGAACAAGTGTCTTGTCTTTAATTTCAGGAGGAGCCCATAGAACGACTTAGTGTCCCTGAAGTACCCAAAGAACACTTTGGCCAAAGACTCCTGGTGAAGTGTTTGTCCCTTAAGTAAGTATCACTCCGACAGACAGCTGCATTACAGAAATTGAGAATTGAAATCTGCTGTTTTATCCACGTGCATCTGGAGTAACTCTGCTGCCTTGTTTATTACGCTTGAAGGGATGTAACATTGTTTGGTTTGGTCATAGGCTTAAAGGTTAGTTCCATAACGGATAAGTTACAGAGTACTGTGCATCAGACAGTTTTATCTTCAAGACTTTTTTGTATTGGTGTGACATAGAAAATATTCACCCTCCTTGGCTTTTCTGTGTTGCTTTCCAGCCAGTCTGTAGCTATAACTGTTCCATGTTACTAGCACGCATGTGTCACTGCACTTGTTCAGTTAAGTTGGCCAGTCATTGGTGTTCAGCTCTGTAACAAGGATGTTTAAGAGGGGGGAGAAGATTAAAAATGCTTAAGCCATAAAACATAAGACAACCAAAGATTTGCTGAAGTTTAGGCTCAACAACCTTGACTGTGTCCCTTTAAGAGTGAAGACTTTATATACTTAGCAAGCATTAACTGGAGGAATAGAAACCTGTTAAACAAGTTTAATGAAGTGGAGCTCCTGAATATAGGGTTACCTGCAGCTGGTTCATTGCCTATAACTCTTCTCTAATAACACAAGGTAAAATTTTACTGTTATTCCCTTGGAGAAATAAAGTACAAAACTGATTTTCCACACTGCTGTATTCATCTTCTGTGTCCTCAGTTAGGTCAACCCTTCTTATTAGAGAGCTTCGGTTAGACTACATTGCGGCTCATAACTGAGATATATGTGTGGGACATATCTCCTGCTCGTAGAGTACTCCAGGACCTAATATAGCCATAGAGATGAACTGATTTTGCAGCCTTTTATGAACTGGAACAACATAATATGCAGTAGCAGTGGAGCTTCCTCTCCAAAGGATGGTGTCTTTAGCATAAATAAGTTAGATGCTGGAAATTAATGATTTCTGCTATTTAAGCATCTCTTACTGACTGTAAATTATAGCAAATTGGCCCAAGTACATGCTTGTTTGTGAACCAAAGTAATCTCTGAAACCATACTTAGAGTTGTAATAGTGAGCATCCAAGATTGTGCTATCTTGGTGGCACAAGAAGTACGTAGTCTCTTCCCTGGGGACAAGGCTAAGATGACCTAAGCAGGGTCATTTTCAGGTTTATCTCACCTTTGTTGCAAAACTAAAGAAAATACCTGTTTGATGATGCAGTCCTGTATGTTGTTCTCCCTGTTGGCAGAAGAGAGTTCCAGGCTGAAAAGCTGAGAGGTCTGTGCAAGGACTGGGTGCATGGGGGTGTCCCACCATGGATTGGGCATTAATTTCATGGGAAGGCTGTATGGACAGGAGAATGGCATTTCAGCCCCTGCTTACTTTGGTGTAGGGACAGGTTTTGAATGTTTTTTAATTTCTTTAACTTCCCAGGTGATTTAACAATAAGTTTAGCTTTATTTGGTAGGTTAGTGTTTTCACTGGAAGTGTTTCAGTTAGCATGAATACTTGATAACAGTTACTCTGAAAAACTGACACCTTTCTGAGAGAGTTTTTGAAATATTGGTATTTTCTGACAAAAGTTAAATGTTGAAAATTGTCAAAATAGCTGTCTCTGACTCTCCAGAGGAAGGAGCTTTCTGATCAGTAATGTTGGGAGGAGCAGTTGGCCATTTAGCCATATCAACAGGTCAGCATAGTAAATTTGTGCATAGAACAGCTTCTCGAGGTAATCAGACGAGATAAGTGGTCCAGCTATCCCAGCTTTAAGGAAGCTGTTATGTTGCTTTGCTTAGCTTTCAAACGACACTTGAAGAAGATAAAAGCATTTATAGAAGTATGCTTTATGTCCTGTGGCCCTAATCCCAACCTTTCTGTTGGGTCAACGTGTTGAAATGGCTTTTAGAAGGTCCAGGGAGCACCAACGTGTGTCATAGTGGAAGGGAGCAGAGGCAATGCAGAGGAAGCAGGACAGGAGAGGAGCGGGGTGAATACTGGGGAGCGAGACCTCCCTTTTCAGCAGGAGCAAGCCCCTAGGTTGGCTCAGCTGTTCCTGACATCTAGGCTTAACAGTGGTCAGCCGTCACCTTACGCAGGAAGTATTTGGAGAGGGGGGATAGGTTATTCTTTCTTACAAAATGCAAGTCAACTGATTTTATGTGTTTCTTTCTTTCAAGATTTGAAATAGAAATTGAGCCCATTTTTGCAAGTTTGGCTTTGTATGATGTTAAAGAAAAGAAAAAGGTAGGTTTTTAATTACTTGAGTGATGATGTTTCCACTGAAGCATTACAAACCTGTATTTGAAAAAAAAGAGAGGAATTAATTCTGGAAACAAACCTTTATGGAGGCAGTGACATACCAGTGGTTGGAAGAATGATGAAGGCATTTCATGAACCATCTTTGTGTTCTTCTTCTGCTTAGTAAAACAGTTGAAGTATAACCACTTTTCTAAAAATATTATTTAATATGCGAGTGCCTGAAATCAGAATATATATATTGTCCAATCTTGGCTTTCAGAAGTCTCTTCCCCAGAGAGAACTTAAGTAGCTGAAACCTTTTATTTAGATTAAGTTTTTATGACTTTCTTAATCTCTTTTTCATGATTCAGCATGGTATGTGTCCAAATAACATTTTAATAATGCACAAGAAAGTCATACGTGCTAAAATTGCTAAAATCAAAACAAAACTGAGGAGTCTTTTCAAGATCTAAGTTATAGGAAATGCAAAATACATTTATTCCCCTATTTATGTTCTGTATTTAATATTTGAAGAGTCTCTTAGTTTTCCTAATTCAAGATATTAGCAGTAGTAGAGAGAAAAATGTTAAAAATATGCATTTTGACATTTATCTCTTTAAGACTTGAATTTAATGCATTGAGTTTTAAGTTATGTAGATGAGAGTATGTGGAATATTATGTGAACTTTGTTTAATATTTAAATCACATTTCATAAGCCAATTTTATCATCTCATTACTCCTTTTTTTTTTCCTCTAATGTAGTAAGTTCTTTAGTGACCTCTGGTGTTGATAACCAGCTCACATTCATTTTGGCTTTGAAGCCTTGATACAGTCAAGGATTTGGTGCTTCAGCTTAGAAAGCTCACAGTCTGTGCTTCAAGATGTGTTGTTTTTTCTTTTTCTGTGAATGATCTTAAAGATCATTTTCTATTTTGATACTTTGATATTTTTAATTCAGATAGCAATTGTAATTCCTAGTCCTGTGATGGAACTACATACCTTATGGGAGCTGGAAGAAATTTTATAGGTAGTGTGTGTTGTTTGCTCTATTTCCTTTCTTCTTTCCCACTGTCCTGCCTTGATTTCTTAATGAAGAGGCCTTTTTGTTTTTCTTTTTATATGTGGTTTGAAAAGAGGCACCGTTGTTAGTTTTTCTTATTATTGCTTTGAAATTGTCTGTTGTGTTTATGAAGAATTTGCCAAAAATAAAAAGTATAACTAATGCTTGAAGCTACCCAATTTCTTTTTTAGATTTCAGAAAA
Organism: Haliaeetus leucocephalus; assembly: GCF_000737465.1. NCBI lineage: Eukaryota > Metazoa > Chordata > Aves > Accipitriformes > Accipitridae > Haliaeetus > Haliaeetus leucocephalus. The sequence continues at coordinate 779,747 of NW_010973284.1, forward strand.
TTTCTACTTTGATTTAAACTCTGAACAAATGAAGGGAATGCTTCGTCCACATGTCCCCCCTGCTGCTATATCCACTCTGGCCAGATCTGCCATCTTTTCTATCACTTATCCCTCTCAAGATGTCTTTCTGGTAATAAAGGTAAGAAATGCCAGAGAAATTTAACTTATTGTCTCTTGTTTTCTATTTAAAATAAAATATAAACAAGTCTGGCTGACTAGTTGATTTCTTATTTACATTTGGAGAGCAGAATTCTATTCTCAAAAGCATAAACATTGGCACCACAGAATTCTGTTTCATTTCAGATATTCTTAGTACGTTAAGTTCCTTTGTAACAGAAACAGTTCAGTGGAGATATGCATTATTGTATTATCGAAAAACTGAAAAAAGCATAAAGGTTTGCTTGATATAGAGCAGCTTTCTGGGGCTTGACCTTGGTTTTCATGTGAAACAATGTGCTGACTCCTTAAGATGATAGACAAGTGAGTGATTTAAAAATATATATTGATCTGAATCCCATTTCAAAAATGATATATACCCTTAAGCCAGATTTTCAAATGTCTTTAAGAATTGAAATTGCTGAGAGAGTGAGATCCATAACTGAAATAAAATGCCACATTGGCCACTCCTGGAATAAAGTATACAAAGATAAAAGTTATTTTCTCTTCTTTCATTTGATTCAATGAGCACACAAATGCTACTAGTTCAGATTGGCATTTGAATCAGTTTTTTTGGCTGGTCTCTGCATAAAAAACATCCTGTTGTAAAAAGGGGAGTTCAGTACCTGCTTTCAATTCACAGGCAGTGGTTATATTGCTGGCTAGCTAAGTCCTGTGTTTTGTGAACCCTGTTGACTGAGGTTTGTGCAAGTTCTTCATGAACTGCTTCTTACATGAGGAATAAGCTTTTGAAAATGAATTAAGACTTTCTGGCATGACAAAACAGTCCCAGGTGAGAATAAGGCTTTTAGTAGTGTTGGAGCATATTCTCATCTCCAATTTTTGGTATGATTCTTTGAGTTCCTTCTAAAAATCATGTTCTGCCTGTGCACACATATTCACTCTTCTGATTTTTACAAGATATGAGGAAGAGAGAACCCCATATTTATGAGGTGGGGATCTGTCCAAAAGAGCTTGTGACAGCACGTTAGTGCTTGTAAAACTTGTGATCCAAGAGGAGCTGGTGGTTTAGGTGATTTTTTGATTTAATGATGAAAAGGATATAGTCAGGGATAAATAAGACAGATGCATAGTGTGCCTTATCAGGTGAATTTTCACATGGGTCTTACTCACTGGGAAACCACTTTTCAGACAGCTGGTATTGCTAGCATAAACTCACCAGGGAGTGCAAGATTTGATGGAAGGTAGTTTTGTTCTTTATATTCTGGTAGCCTCTTGGAGTTCTACTAATAGACAAGTATGAATGACACTCTATAAGCATGGGAGAAGTTTAAAGATATTCTAATCTAGTAACAGCATGTGCACAGTCGCGGGTGTGGGAGGGAGGGCCAGGATGCTTCTGAAAAGAAACAGTCTTCATGCATGTGACAGGTAGTATATTTCTATCAGAAACTGGGTGTTAAGCAGTTTTGTGTTGAGGAGGCATTGACTTACTTGGAGACTTCAGAAGGAAACATCTACTCTTTGGCTAATTTTAATTATTTGATTATTTCGTTATTTGATTTGAAAACACACTGATTTAAAATAGTGCTTGTTTCAGCTGAGTGCATCTGAGTCACCTTTTTATGCTGCTGCAATAGGTCCTTAATATGAAGAACAGAAATAAGAACAGAATTCTGAAAATGATGATGCTGAAGACAGTGTAAGCTGTCTTTAAGACCTTAAAAATGAGCTGAAAGTGGCTCTAGAACAGATCACACCAAAGTGAAGTGATAAATGTTCCCTTTGAACCTATATTTTACACCTGTGATTCAGTTATAGCTGGAGATCTGGGAACTTAATGGCTCTAACAACTTGAGTGCAGTGCTTGTTCCCTGACTCACAAAGGGAAATCAAGCTTTAACTCTTTTGAAAGAATGTTTTTGCTTCCTGGTGTTTGTTTAATTTAACAATCCTTGCTGGATACATGTCCTTCTAATGGTTCATTTTCCCTTCTCAGCTGGAAAAAGTATTACAGCAGGGAGATATTGGGGAGTGTGCAGAGCCTTATATGATTTTTAAAGAATCTGATGCAGCAAAGGTAAGAATTTTTTTGATGTTTTGGTTAAATTTGGCTATAAGCGCTTGAAGGCATTTTGTTATTAACAAATGAAACATACATTACTTTCTTTCACCTTGGACTTAACAACCATTGATACTGTTCCTGTTGTTAAAAGGGTCCGTTTTTAATTAAGAATCTAGTCAAATTCTAAAGGCCAAAGAAGAGTCAAAGACCCTTGAATCTTGATGCCTTATTGGGGTAGAGTAGTTAAAGGTCATCAGTTTTTGTAGCTGGCAGGGGACATGTGTGGTTACCATCAAGCTCAGTCATCTGTGATTCCCTGTCCCAAAGGATCAGCTGTGTGCTTATAGCTGGGTCAAGGAAAAGCAGCATTTGACTTGAATTTGCAGTAAAATTTCAACTTTTCCATTGCTTCTGCAGCTTAACTCCATCACAGTACCTCTGCCTTCCTCTAGAAGGGTTATAAAACAGATGAAATACGTTAACAGGAGATTCTCCATCAGGCCTGGTTTTGAATTGCAGTGCATTTCTGGTTCTTTTTTTTTTTGCTATTCTCTGCTGATTTTTCTTTTTCCAAATACTGTAAAGAAGGGCCACACTCAACAGCAGGCTGAAGCTGTCCTTTTTACATATAGTAAGGATAATTTAAAATTTTTATACTTTAGTGTTTGGTTTTTTTCATTAACAGTGTTGTTTTAATTCCTGCCTTCAATGGTTTTGGGCATTGTCCTGTGCAGTGAAGTCCTTGGCATTTTGAAGTGCAGGGGATGGCATGGACCTGCCCCAATTTGACTGATTCTTTGTCTTTCCTTTCCATGTTTAAATGGAGCCTGTCTCCTTGCAGGACTAAAAGCAGAGGTTTCCCCACAGAGAAGAATGCCATCTTATAACCTACAGTTGGCAGCTGGTTGCTCATTGTAGTGTATTGGAATTGATACCAGTCGAAGACACTCTCCAAGATTTGTTTTGGAGTTTTAGAAAGCAGGCATTCTTTATTGCAGCACTGGATGCATGGGGGATAATTTCACCTAGTGTGCATGCCACAGCTTCAGCACAAACAGGTTATATGGAGTAACTAATTACATATTAATCAGATTAGTATATATACACATAAAATTTATTGTAACTGATTATCATAGTACTGCCTACACCCAATCATGCACAATGAAGAATTTATTTGAGTCGAAGGGCTGCTTTTACGACCACTGACCTGTTTGAGATTCTGTTGGCTGTCCTTGAAGTCTTTGTTCTTGTCCTTGTTCTTTGATCTTGAAGCTTAACGCAGTTTCAATCACACGTGGTCAGTTTCAACATTGTTCCCATCAAGAGTGCAGGAACATCTAGTCATAAGAGCAAAGAACTGTAAAACTACCTCTACTAGTTAATTACTTGGCTACACTTTTGTCTATTGTTTCAATCATAGTGTTAGTATAAGATTTCTAATACTTATTTACCAAATCTCACTTTTACAGTCATCTAGCAGCAAACCAGTTTCAACGGCTGGTACAAAATATTAAAACCATAAAAATATTTAGACATACCATACAGAAGGTATGGTCATGTGCTATTAGGGTGTGGGTGGGAATTGCAGATTTGGTAGGTTCAGGAGCAAACAGGAATGCTGGTAGCACTTGCAGAATTTAGTGGCACCTGGACTATGTCCTTTCCTCAGTCTTTTCACCCGCAGGCTACTATTTGTTTTTCTGAAGTGCTTTCTCCAATACAGCAGTGGTTATAGCATAGCAAATCTCTGATTTTACTAGCAGTCGGAAGGAGAAAACTCTAACTTGAGCTCACTATATTATTTTATAACTCTAGTTTGTAAGATGTACAAGCGAGCTTGGAAAGGAAACCTTGGATACGTGGAATGTGAAGCAGTGCTTATGAGTCTCAGAAATGGTTCCTAATTTCTTGTGCAATTGGATTGAGCCAAGTGAAGATCAAAGTGTAATAGTGAGGACTGGATGAAGGGCAAAACAGATGCCAGCCCTTCTTGTGATGAGAGGCTTTCCATTATGCTTTTTTCAAAGGAGCTGGGATGTTCATTTGTTAGTTTCGATCAAACTCTAACAAAGTTTTGCCGTCCTAAAGTTCTAATCTATTTTTAGCTGAAGAAGTTAACATTTTTTGTCTAACTCTGTCTTTATATCACTGCACCACAATATGAAAAATGGATATTTTTCACCTCAAGTATATAGATAACAAAAGTAAATAGCTACATTTCCTGTGATCAGTAACTTGACATATGCCTAAGTGAAATTTTGGAGCTGGATGCTTGGAAATGTAGGTGAAAAGTTGATTTTTCAAGATCTCCTTCCCAGCAAGGTGCATAAGCATGTCCTGAACTAGAAGAATGTGAGCAACAGAGCGCGCTCTGTTGTGATCCAGCCCCCTCTCTGGGGACTTCTTAAAAGCCTGTAGGTGACAACCTTTCTAAAGCAAAAAATTGCCCTTTAATATGCAGAATTGTGGAAAAGTCCTCTCTTACTCCTTTTTTTCCCTCAACAAAATGAGTATGGTACTGCTTCTTATTTGAGCAGTGTTTTCAGTTTCCTATGCAACTGCAGATGATCTGAGCACCTGCTGCATAAAATCACATTAAGAAAGGCCATTTCAGACTTCATAGAGTAAAATTCAGCTTTTCTTGAAAGGGCAGTGGGCAGATGAGCTCACTGGGATTTGATGGGCTATTCAGGAGGCTTAAGAGCATGAAGCCAGCTGCTCTGGCTGTCAGGCCGTCCTGTGTCTGGTACTGTTGGCCTGCTGGCAGTTTTGTGAAGCAGAAGTCGGTTTGCATAGCACGTAGTGATCCTCCTCTAGAAGGTGCTATTGAAGCACAGAATCATTGCAAGTTAGAAAAGATGCCATTGTTACGTACTGATTTTGCTAAATGAACCTTTGTTCCTATTCCTCTCCTTTTAATCTCTTGGATTGAATATTTTCTTCACAGAATAAGGAGAAGTTGGAAAAACTGAAATGCCAGGCAGAACAGTTTTGCCAAAGACTGGGCAAGTATCGAATGCCTTTTGCCTGGACAGCTATTCATTTAATGAACATTGTGAGCAGCGCTGGAAGTTTGGAAAGAGATTCCACAGAAGTAGAAGTTGGCACAGGAGGTACAGTATCTGGCATCTGCATGAGAGAATGTGGACAAATCCAGAGTTTACTGAAGTCTTGATTCATACCCTGTAGCTGCCGTTGCTCCTTTTATCACTTTCCTCCCCCTGCCCTAGGCCTTCTGATAGTCTTGGGTCATGGTTGAAATAAAACAGAAAAGTCCATGATAACAAATGGATTTATCTTTCAAGGATTTTACAAGCAAACCATCTGTTATATTATTTAAAACCAGGCTTCTAAGACTGAGAGCGCGTTACACGCTGATGAACATTTTCCAAAGGAGTGGATTAATCTTTGTGAACCACATAGCTCATCTGAAACTGCTCTTCAGCATCCCCAAAACTGCCAACTTCATCATCTTTCAGAGCAAGAGAAATACATAAATCTCCACACGATAAAGACTTTTATAATAGCAGTAAGGCACTGGGGTGAGGTTGCTGTGAGAGGAGCAGAAGTAGTCAGCTGTGCTTCATAGCCTCCTGATACCTCAGGAGTGTGATTGTCTTAGCATAACCACCTCTTCTATCACGCTTATTGCATAATTTCCAAATGCAGCACCTATCTTCTTGTGTAGAAAATCCTGGTTGGAACAAAAGTACGTTCTTGGACTATTGTTTTTCTTCTCTATTTTTTTTTAATTCCTCCCCCTTTTTATTTTTATTTTTTGAAGAACGTAAAGGATCATGGTCGGAGAGGCGGAATTCCAGTATTGTCGGGAGGCGTTCATTAGAGAGAACCACAAGTGGGGATGAGGCTTGCAATTTGACCAGTTTTAGACCAGCTACTCTGACAGTGACAAACTTCTTTAAACAGGTATTTTATGAAGCTATCTAATTAAGGAGTTGCTTCTTGGACAGAGTGATTTGATCATGTGGAGTCAGTTTAGACCTGAATGATTAATTGTGATGCTTTCAATGCATGTAATGTCTGTTCCCTGATCACAGGATATCTTTGGACAGCATGCAGTGGGTTTATTATATCATGTGCTTAATTCTCCCAGCAGTGGGTCCACAGTTGATTAGTGGATTCTTTCAATAAGTTTACTGTGAGTGATTATGTTAGGAATTCAAAATTATTAGCTGGTTTTGACTTGAATGATAAAGCATCATTATGGCATAGTGATTTAACCGCTCCAACTAATAGAACTGGGTCTCCCCAGAAGAACAGCAGTTTATTTTGCTCCAGATTTTTCTAGCATGCATTGGAAAAATCACTGCCTGGCCTTTTGGTAAACATATTTGGAAAAATGCTTATAGAACCAAGTTCACAAAAACGGAGGATAACTTCTGTGGATTAGTATATGCCAAAAAGTATTCCAGATATTTGTCCTAGTCTAGGAGTTGCATAGCCTTTATCATGATGGTCAGTTGACTCCTTTGGCTTCATTGGCTGATAGACAATCCCGTTGAAACATCAGCAGGCTCAGAACCAGGTTCATCAATGTGATTTGAGGTTGGCATCAGTTCCCTGGACACATCCAGGAATGCCTGAGAAAATAAAGCATTTCACTTCTGATGCTGCTCTGCTGAGTGGCAGCTCTTCTTAGCCAGAGCTTGGGATTTTCCTGAGAAGCAGTAGAAAACATGATTAAATGGAATAAAATTTTTAGTTAAGCTTAGAAAATGGTTTCAGTTCATTAATTTTTGCTAAGATTTGCTTAATGCCACATCTGGTTAAGGAAAATTGTTATTTCAATGTCACCTTTGTGTATAAAAGGGATTTAATAGTGTACAGCCAGATATTTTTTGGACTGATTTCTTGATCATTGGGAATACAAAAATTTGGATTCTATATATTGAAAGTTGGTTAAGCTTTTTTTTTTTTCTTTTTTTTTTTCTTTTTTTTTTCCCTGATTTTTTTGGTTACATGCCACTTTCACTGTGGGTAGCCATCCAAAGTCTGCTCTTAAATACAGTAGTGTAAATAAGGAGAAATGTCATCAAGGGCATCAAGTTAATACTGGTGCAAACCATGTAAGTGGAGGGTGACTCATGCCTCTGGAGCTCCATGCTTTCACGGAACTCAGTATGACTGAAATCGGGCTCTCTGAACGGTATCTCTGGGGTCTCAGTGACACAGAGGAGCACAGGAAGTTCCTTTTGCTTGGGGTGTTAATAAAATCCAGTTCTGTAACGTATTCACCCAAAATGTAGAAAGTAAGAAAAAAAACTATTACAGCATTGCTAATGCAGCCATTCCACTGACCATGTTCTGCAGCCCTCTTTGTAATATACACCAGTTCAAATCTGGTCACTAAGTTAGTAATGATTTACAAAAGCATATATTTATTTACTTTATTAAGGTTTGTTTTCACTTGACAACTTTGAAACAGCTTGTTTTATTAATTTGTCCTTTAATAATTGCCAAATGTTGATTTAGGATTTTAAGCTTCTGATTTTTCTGTATCTTTTATTTTTTATCTTCCCTTCCTTTTCTGTTGTTGAGCACAATTAATTGAATACTACCCAGCGTTTTTCTCCTTCCATTTGCTTCTTTTTTCATATAGTGATTTATGACCTTTATTATCAGATATTTTCTGCTTTTGGATAGTGAGAGGATGGCAGAGTCACATTTCCTATGTTTCCAAACCTAACAAAATTCTGGGCTACTAGAATGTGGCTCAAGGAAAAGTGGCAACAGAATCCTTCCACTTCCCACCATTTCTTAAAACTTCTCCTGAAAAGTAAGGCTCTTTTAGACTCATACCAAAGAAAAGGCAGAGGAGAAGGAATGAGGATCACTACCTGAATGACGGATACTTTTTCAAACTATTATACTTGCTAAAAATTGGATATTTTGGGGAAATCTTTTAATAGCCATTTTCAGTTTTGAAAAAGATAATATTGATGGGGAGAGAAAAGGTTTTCAATGAGAAGTTCCTGCAGCTGTCATGATGATTAATAAGGAAAAAAGGAAGGAAAAAGGATGGAGAAATGAACTGTAATTTAGCATGTTAATGTTAACACCTTCTTCTGGGAAGGTACATTTTGATATCAGAGGAAAGAGACTATAGTATGAGGTGGTTTATTCATTCTCTTGCAGTCCTGAAGGGTTGTGTAGCTAACCATTTTCTTCCCAATGTCCAACAGGAGGGTGATCGCCTGAGCGATGAAGATTTGTATAAGTTCCTTGCTGACATGAGACGGCCATCATCAGTGTTACGGAGATTGAGACCTATCACAGGTATTGAACGAGATCTTTTTGGCTCACGTGTTAAGGTATTTGATTAGTTCTTCACAATTGCCACCCAGTTCTTATAAGTGAGCAGATGAAAAAAACCTTAAGAAGTCATCCACAGCAATCCCTGGTAGACCACAAGCACTAAAGATGGCATTTTGGCAGGTTTTTCACTGTTATGCGTGCACATGCAGCTCCTGCAATGCTGAGACTAGTATCTGTGAGAAGACGATGCAAACCACAAAGCCCTAAACCCAGCAGGGACTGAGGAGCCTCTGTTTTCCTGAGTAAAATACCACTCTCTAGCTAAGAGGAGAACTCTCTTCTGGTTCCTACTTGGTTAATAGGAACAGACTCCACCTCTGTTTGAGATAGGAAGTAAAAACGCTGGCACACCAGCAGTGAAACATCACTGGTCCCTGACCTGTGCTATTCCTGACAATATTTACTTAACCTCTTTTTAAAAATCTCCAGTGACAGCAATCCTACTGCTTCCTTAGATCATCTCTCCCAGCACTCAGCTGTCCTTATGGTGAGGTTAGGTATTAAGAAAACTTTGCAAAATTATCTTGCTGCAAATTAATCTGATTATGGTCTGTCATGCCCTCAGGGCAGTTATCACAACCTTTCAAGTACTTGAATACTGTTATTAGTTCACTCTTATTCACCTCTATTTTGTAGCCTAACCAATCTCGGGTTTTTTTCAACCCTTCCTCAAAGGTTGGGATTTTAAAATTGCCTGTTACTCTCTGCTAGAGTTTCTTTAATCTGTCCATGCTTTTCTTCAAGCATGGTGCTCTAAACTGGTTATGTTGCTCTTCCTAAGACCTCATGCCAAGCAAAGCAGACGAATTTGTCTCCAGTGTCTTACACATGACATTGCACTAATGTGGCTTAGAATGGTTGTAGTTTTCTTCTGACGTTGGCTTATTTTCACTGCTGTCACCCAGCCCCTTTCTACAGAGTTGATCCATGCCAATTATTATATTTTTTTATGTTTGTATGTTTGGTTTCTCCTTCTTAACGCAAGTCCTTTGCTCTTTCTTATGTTTCACCTTAGTCATTTGATGCCATTTCTCCAGCTCTCCTGTCTTCCAAATTTTTACAATCATTCCAGCCTCAGTGCCATCCACCCACAATAAGTCTGCTGTCAATACTGTCAGCTGACCTACTAAGGAAAATATTCAGTAATCTTGGTGCAGATTAGCTTTCAGCAACTCCTGCTGTATTCTTCCAGTTTGATAGGCAAGGTTCCTGATGAGACGTTGAGTAAGGTTTTTAACAGTAGTTGGGCCTCGCAGTAGCATTATCTAGACTGTATTTCCCCAACTTGCCTATAAGAACAGCATTTGGGACTTGTTAAGATACATCTTTTCTCTTGATTCTTGTTATCTGGTACCCCGGTTGCCCTAGATACCAATTTGATTCACTGTTACTTGTTTTTAACAAATCCACATTGGCTGTAATTTATCATCTGTTTATTTATGAAATTAATATATAGGAAATTAATCTGAAGAAACAAAGCATGAATATGCTTTTTGATTTAAATTAACTTCTATTTATCGTAATAAAATAATTTTCTTCTTACAGCTCAATTAAAGATAGACATATCTCCAGCTCCAGAGAATCCCCATTACTGTCTAACTCCAGAGTTGCTGCAAGTCAAACTTTACCCAGACAGCAGAGTTAGACCTACAAGAGAAATCCTGGAGTTTCCTGCCAGGGATGTCTACGTTCCAAATACCACATACAGGTTAGAGTTTTGAAATACGTTTCACATTTCAGGGCCTGAGACTGGCAAGTCTAGAAATTCCTACCTTATCATCTGGTTCATTGCAAAACTTGCTATATCAGTAGATCTGCTGTGCCAGAGGTACAAAAAAGTTCCAGACTGACACAGCAGAAAATACACAGTTGTGAAGGGACAAACATATTTGCATAAAACTTGGCCGTGAACAATAACAGCAGAGAGGTTTCTCCATTTCCCAAAATTCACGGTGCAATTTAGCTGAATTCTTTTAAGTTTTATGTAGGTTTTTTTCTTCATCTGTCTGCTAAAGTCATCATTCTCTCACTGGTTTTGTTACTTTCTGATACTCTCAGTGACTTTCTTTTTTTTTTTTTTTTTTTGAAGTGGAGGATAAAAATGAAGAAAAAGTGTAATCCCTTTGTTCATATTTCCATTTTGATTTAAAAGCAATTTCTTTGTTTACAATGCTTGGAAAAAAATCTTCAGAAGATCTGGAAGATAAGAAATTTTTCTAAAGTATCTTGGAAGACAGTAACATTTCTGTAACTAAGCCTAGGCAGGGAGCAGATTTCTTTTCATTACATACCACTATTCATTTAAAGCTTTTTCAGAGTATCATTGAAGACATTACACATCTGAATGGAATTGCTGTCTTCAGCTAATTTCACCAATTTACTCATGGAATCTGTTACTTCTTGTAAAAGTTAGATAAATACAAACCAGGTTTTTATAAACCAAAGCTTACAAGAAAGAGTTCGGTCAAGTTCCATATCTCATGTCTTCAAAAGTTAAATTTATTTATTTATTTATTTATTTATTTATTGAGGTTGGACAGGTAATTAAACATTACAATACACCAGTACAAATAAGCTGCACTGTGTGATCTCTTCTTCTTAATAAATCCATGAGAAGTAAAAGTAATTTTGCAGTTTTTCTGTAATTAGCACATTCTGTTCACTCTGAGAAATTACAATTTAAAACCATTTTCTCTATGGTTGCAAATGTTGAGATAAAAAATCCATACTGTACAAGGATTAGGTAAGACATACAAGTCAATATGACTCAATGTAACTGCAGAATCAGGGCCTTTGTCAGTCAACACTTCCATGGCCAGCCATCCACAAGCATGTCAATAGTCCTTCTGCCTTAGAGTATTCTGCAGCTGAAGTTAAACAAATGTGAGTGTGTTCTCAGGAGCAGGACCAACACTGTCACGTAGGTTGTGCCTACAGGGTTTGTTGGTTGGTACCATTGACTCTATTGGAGTTGCCCCACAGGCAACTGTTCTCTATTTGAAAGGTGGTTTGTTATGTGCTCACTTGGTCTTTCATTTAGTTTCTTAGTTAAGTGTACTAAAAGGTTGCAAAGGGATGGCTCTGATTCCATTTCAAACGAGAAGGAAAAAATCTCTTATTCATTTCAGTAAACTTTGAAGCTTAGCTCTTAGCTTTCAGTAAGAAAGAGTAATTCTTAAGTTATTTTTCAAAGTGTGGCATCTAAAAGATTAGGCCTGTGCCGTGGCTTACTTGATGTGTGTGTACACATCTGTAGCTGTGTGAGTACAGTGCTTCAGCAAAGATTGGCCTGAGCTACACTGCTGAAAATTTGCCTGGAAATACATAGAACCCTAAAATGGGGAATTACGCATCTTTCATTTGCTCATAGAAACATTCCACAATAATAACATGAAACAAACATCAAATTAGCTACTTTACAAAACAAAATTGCCTTTTTTTCCTATAGAGTAATACCTAAATGTCTTCCGTAGCATTTTGCCAGCCCTTTGTTTACTGAAATGCTTTTTGTGTTCCCTACTACACAACCCAGAAACGAATGCAACAGCCTGAAAACCCATTCCCTCAAGCACTATTATCTAATACATGAATAAGCGGTTGATTCTTAGGCATTAGAGTTTCATCCTGGGGAGGCAAAAGCTCCCTGAAAGTTACAGCACATTGACATTGGGGCTAGAGGGAATGAGATACTCACCAAACATACTGTAAGACCATCGCAAATGCCTCAGGTTTATGTATTGGAGAATACGCCATACAGTGTATGGATATAGACATGCATCTGTTACTAAACATAACACGAACTTCTTTGATGTAGTAATGTTCAGTGTATATGTTCTGAATTAAAATGCATCAGGTTGAGCATTCAGTCAAAACTTTTTAAATCTGTTGGGTGTATCATTATTTTGGTTGACTTGAGCAAGTAGTATCTTCCTTTCTTAGGCTTCCAGTATAAGCCTTTTCTTCTGTCTAGTCTTCCTCTTGACCTTGGTGCAACATATTTCCCGTTAAGATTTGTTTCCTCACATTCGCTGTGCCACCAGCCTCCTAAGGAAAAATATTGTAATGTCAGTTACTGTCAGTTGTACACTAACATATTGTGCTCAGTTTCCGAGTAGACAGCTCCTGTTTGCAACATAAATCTTTAGACCAGTTCCAGTAAAAGTGACAATTACCCAGTATACCCAAATGAAATGGTGCTTGTATGTATACCCACTTACACTTGCAAGTTGAGGGCCAGTACAAAGATACTGTGCTCCCCATTATTGTCAGCTTCACATAAAAGTAGCGGTGCATAGGAAAACTGCACACACAAATGGTGCCACGGAATTGGGACACCTACAAAGTTAGCTCCACACTTTCATGTTTCCCATGACCCTCTACAACTGACTTTCTGATTTGCTGATATTTTTCTCAGGTACAAATTGTTAAATCTCTGCATCTACAGGAGGCTGAAGAGCCTTTAGTAGACAAATTCTCTTTTTTATTGGCTGGTGTCCTTAGCTACAAGCTTAAATTGTAAGCCTAGTTCTGCTTGCAAAGGACTGGCAGTGTCTCTGTGCTAAAAATGAAAGTTTAGCACTTTGGAAGTCATTGGCCATCTGCTTTACGGTCACTAGAGCTGAGTAACACTCTTGGCATTGTTTCAGACATCAACAATTTTCAAGCCTAGAATGACGTACAAAACGTTTGTTGCATGAAGCAGGTGTCTGGAGGGCAATTCTGTATCCTGTGTTTCAATCATTAATTGCTTTTTTCAATTGTTTGCTTTTTGCTATAAACTGGCCAAACATAAAAGCTTCAGAAAATCAAAGAATTAGGAATCCTTTAACCAAATTATCTTTAAGGAGAAATGTCTTCAGCCTTGCATCTCTCTTGCTCTTTTGAAAGTGATTATGTCATGTATACTTGACAAAATGCCAAAATCTGCAGTAATGGAAACTCACCATCACTCTTAACTTTTGGTTTGTAGTCAAAATGGAGTTGAGTCGGTTTGTCTACTGTTTATTTTTTTGCAAGGAGGGATTAAACAATCCAACCTAGGGCTGCCACACCAGACCAGGCATCAGAGGAAGAACTGCCCTTTACTTCATAGCTCAGAATCTCATCTTGGGGTTTTGTTTCAACCTGTGCTGCTAGTTCTGTTTCTGGTGTTGGTCATTTGCACAGCCTCACTATGCTTTAGTTTTACCTCTCTATGAAATAGAAAGGGGATGCCTTGTTGTAGGACCCTGCTATCTGCCAACGAAAAACATCTCCTGCCCTTTCCTGCAAGTGGAAAGATGCTACTACCTGCTGTTTTCTGTATCTAAAGCCAGGCTAATATCAATAACTACCCACTAAAGCATACTACCATCCTTCATGTAACAAAAATACTTCCATGGCAATATACCCAGCATACTGATACCTAGGTAGTTTTCTGGACAGCTGAAGTCATTTATTACGTCCATGTCATGGTCTGCAGTTGAGAACCTCAGTTCTGTCTGCTCTGGCAGGGCATTGGGGATGCTCCCGGAGATCCGTGAAAGCTGGAGAGTGTAGTCTGTTTCGGGGCCTCCCAAGCTGAATGCATACTCGATGTAACGTTTATTATCTTTCCAGTCCTGCAGCTCAATCCGTAGGATGTAGTCCCCTTGTTTAGTAATGGAATAGGTCTTGTTCAGGCCTAGCCAGAATTCCTCTGCAAAAGTTGTAGTAAACAGATGCTGTTAATATGGAACTAGGCATGAACACACCATGTTTTTCAGATCTCTAACCCATACCTCAGATAGCTCATTCACCTTTAAAATAGCAGTATTTGAAAATATGTGTTCAAATAAGCTGCGCAATGTCAGAATCAAGAGATGTCAGAGATGAGGATTAGGGGACAGAAGTCACCAGGCAGAGAGTTAGTGGGGAAGGGGTTATGTGATAAACTTTCCCTAAAACCCCGTATCACTCACGCTGCTATTGAATTTGTTTTTACAGATAACCTGTGGGTAGTATGTGTGAAAATATAGTATTTAAAAGGATTTATTCATTGCTTTAATTAAATCAATAATATGAGTCTTGGGGACTGTTGATCTTTTCAGAGGTCTCCTGCTACATTCTTTTTGTTTACCTCTTCTTAATTGCACACCAGTGATCAATAAAAGCAAGAGATATAAATGAACTGGAGCTCCTCTCTTAACTTTCCCACTTCTTGTGAAACTCTGAGAGGGAGCTCAAGACATTTAAAGCATGCATAATTGGAACTGTGTGACAAATGAAGCAAATGACATACATAAAACCTAATTGCAATTGTTGTATTTTTTAAGGAAAGAGCTGCAGAACTAAACTGAGGTTTCGATACCCTTGTGTACAAAGTGAATTTAACTTGAGCATTTTTCTTTTGCTAGAATTCTTGATAATTAGTTTAGTTTCATAAATTATATTCATTAAGTAGCTTATTATCAGTGCCACTGGTATCAGTGCACAATAGGTAATTGCCACATGTAGAAATAGTGCAGCTGAACGTGAGTGCCGTACATGCAGGTGGCATTTAAAGCAATAGAAGACAAGATGGTTGAGTAAAATACTCCCACAATTTACAGGTAAGCAGCAGTAGCCTGTTACGTTTTACCACCTTAGAATATGCAGCACAGAACTGAGTAGGACATGGCTGAGAGTGATGTGATCCTCTGCAAAATCTTTCCAACACTGGAAAGATGTGGCTTCCTGTTGGTGTAATATATGGGAATTGGAGACCAATCAAGGGGCAACTGTAGCATTCAGTATCAGACAAACTATACAGGTAAAAGTCTACCTCAGCTGTGAGCTACTGTCCCAAAATGTGGGAGAGGTTGAGATATAGCAGCTCTTTATTGTAAAAGAGGTGGAAGTAAGTCAATATTGCTGCCCACATTGGTGAGGTTTTGATCTGTGCTGTGCCTAGAAAGTCAAAATATTTTCTAAACAGAAGTAGACTCATCTCATTGTACAAGAAAAATAGGGAAAATCTCCTGGATGGGGAGGCTGTTGGGCAGCACTTGGTGCTACAAATTCTTTGGAGTTGATGATTAACAGGGGAACATGGGTGTTTCCTCACCCTATCGAGCCATGGAAGGGATTGGCCACTGCACGGAGAACCTGGAGGTGTTTGTGCAGGGAAGCACACACAGCTTCGGGCTCTCTTGAGGTTGGAAAAATTGCTGTGGCAGTTTTAAGGGAAACAGGATTGCAGAAAGTGTGAGAGAAGGTAGTGACAGCAGCTTGGTGAGGTTTTGCATTAGTGTATATTTTAAAGGCTTTGGAAGGTGCTTTTATAAATAGTAAAATCTCAATAATTAAAATAGCATTTAAAGCATTCTGGCCTTGATTCAGCAAAAGTTTCTAAACACACATTTGAAGGTGTGTCACTGAGAATTTTACTGAGTTACATTTTCTGGTAAGCACTTTCTGGTGTTCTACTTATTAGGTAAGATTTGTTCAGATTTGATTGCAGGTTTTGTCTGCTCTCATGTGAACACCTTTCAGTAAGAAGATTCAGCTTCTCAAATCAACTGATACAAAGAAAAGACACAAAAAAAGGCATTTTTACCATTGAGGTCACCAAAACCATTTGTATAGGCATCCCAGGTTTGGTTGAAATCTAGTGATCCATCCTCTCTGTTCTGGATTACAGTCCAGGAACTGCCTGTGAACGCGAAAGGGAAATAAGTCACAAGCCTGGCTTAAGTGTTTAAAGCACTAGAGAGATGATGGAAAGTAACGGAGACCATCAGCTGCTGACCTACAGACTGCACTGCTGTGGCTGCCCTTATGCGAGCTCGCTCTCTACCACGGTGAAGAAGAAAATGGTTTTGCATTGAAGGTGGCTCTGTATGAATCCCACTTACTCTTCATTTTGCAACAGACTGGAGTGCACGTGTACTGAGCCATAAAGCCTCTCGGCTGTACAGAGAGCAGATGCTTGACTCTTCTCAGCCTTGGCCTTATTAACTGTCCACGAGTGTGCTCTTTGGTGCTCTGGTTTTGAGGTAGAATGAATTAGTCTAAATCCTCATGAAAGAAATGCAAGCGAGCACAGCTGAACAGAACGCAGGGCCGTTCGAGTGTCCTCTGCCACACTTGGGGTGACGCAGCTCACTGGACTTAGTTTGTTAAGCTGCCTTAACTGGATTTCATTTGTTTATGAGGGCTGAGAAACGCAAACGTAGAGAAAATGATAAAAAAGAGATATGAAATGTTCCAGACATTTGATCAGATTATCAGACTCCCTCTACTGATAGCGTTTGACTACTGGGAGCGCAACTCCACAGAAGGTATGGAGAGTTGGAGGCCATGTCCACGCTAGGGCTGCAGTGGGGTCTTTCTCCTGACCAGGTCATGACACCCTCATTTTACCAGTTTCAACAAATGTAAGCAAAAGAGTTTTTTTCACAGGGCAACCCCGTGCCATTCTGTTTACACATCCAAACAAATGTCATGACCCTGCCACGTTTGCACCAGCGTGTTCCCAGGCTCTCCGGGTAACCGTGGCAAAGGGACCGTGCGGGGACGCTGGACGGGACGCGCACAGAGCAGCACTGCAGGATGCTGCGTTGCAGGGTGAAAAAAACGCGGAGCAGTGAACTGGCCAAACGATGTGTGATCTTTGGGTGGTGGCAAAAGGAATAGGCAAATGGGTTTCTTACAAAGAGAGGGCTTGGGTAGGTGCTGTGCATTCCGGTCCATGACAGTTCTGGACCTATATGTTACATAGCTACTGACTCACCCAAACATGATACAGGAATCCTGCCTCCAGGACTCGGCTCTTTGGGTTAGTTTGGTATATCTAAGTCTCAAGCAATAACCCTTGTTAATGAAACAAAATTTTACTAAGGTATTTACTATTTACTGTTTGCTTTTATTTGGAAAAGCTATTCATGGTTGCAATATAATGGCGTTTGTAATTGCCGTTTTCGTTATCTATAGCTAAAGGGGCTTGGTTTTTTGAATATACTTAATTTATGTCATGTGATTGAAAGTCCTTTCAAGAGGTGAGTAAAGAATGAAAACAGTGTTAAGGAGGCTTCAGGACATGGGAAACCTGAGTTCAGAGCACAGACAGTCCAGTTAGAGAAGTCAAGAGGATATATAAATCATGATAAGTTTTTGTGTACTTTGGGATGAGGCACAGTTTTTTGGCTTATAAGAAACTACTTATATGAAAATTAGACTGTTGCTAGCACAGCTGTCTTACCAAATTTCATTTCACAGTAGACATCGAAAGCTTCTGAGCCGTTGGGCTTAATAGTGTAAACACCATTGGACTGCATGCCGCTGTTGTAAAGAGCAGTGCAGTCAGGAGCGGCACCTAGGAAAGCAAACAGGAGACAATTACAAATCCTGGTTTGGATGTGGTAAGTTTTAATCCAGCTTTGTAACTTTAATTTTTATATGGAATAGAGCCAAAGCAAAAACTAGAACAATCTTTTTGGTAATTTTATTTTGTAGTAAGTGTCGTGAAATGGACAAACTGCTTTGGGCTTGGTAGTACAGCTGCCAAGTTGTATGTAGGTTGGGCCGCCTGTATTTTTTAAGTTAGGCAAGGTTTCAGTTTAGACAATTTGGAAAGTTTGTAAGGCCTAAGACTAGACTCTCGCAAATGGACTTTTGTACCCCTTGTAAAGTTCCCGATAAATACCATTCCCATTGCTGCAGTTCGAAAATGCCTTTCAACTTTAAAGCAAGCTCTTCCAAGTCTTGTAATTAGCCAGCGTGAAGTAAATTATTTCTCTGTTCATGCTCTTCAAGACAGTCATTGGCACTGCCAGAAGTGTCAGTAAAAGGATGGTCACAGCACGTGTTTACAAGAGGTAAATGGAGGGTGAAGATGGAACACAGGGTTACTGCGTCGTTGGATGTTGTTCCTGTACGTCACCCCAGAGACAAGTACACATACAGTGGGGCTATGTAGATGATGACGTTTTTTCCAAAGCAGGAACTCTAACTCCTTCCCACAGCACTGTATATAACATAAGTCTTTTGCTTTGGCTATTAAAAACCAACGCAAAACTTTCACAGAGAATACTGCGAATGCAATGGATTGTGTAGTCATGTCTAAGAGAGAAGGTCTCACCATCAGATTTGTATGTTACAGCTGTGGCGTTGCGCACAGCAAAGGGGATGGCCTCTGGTTCTGTTTGCTCCCCCGTGAAGGAGTTCTCTGCGAGTTCCTGGAGCTCCATGTGGTTTAGCTGAAAGAACCGTAATTACAGACTGTTAATTTCCCAAGGCTCTGAAATGATGAGATTCATGTATCAAGCCGAACAATGTCACGCAGAGGATAATTTTTCTTGTGAATGTAATCCTTTAGAATACCCAATTTACAACATAAAAATAACTTTAGAACCACACTGGTGGATTTCAGTTGCATGAATGTCAGCTGTGCCATTGCTCAAACAAGGTAGGATTCATGAGGCGAGTAAATGACTCATTCTCATGAGGTGCACCTTAATGGGCAAACAGATTTAACTTATTTCCTCAGGTGACATCACTTAGACAAATAATACCACCATCTAAAGAGCACAGAACCCACAGTTCTTTAGGCTGAAATGCATTTTCCTTTTATAGTCTCCTCTTAGGAATAAATTAAATATGAGCATGTCGGTTATACCCAGTGTTACGGTGACGCACATTGAACTACCGAACATGGTTCCCTATTGGAGTGAATATTGGAAAAGAAGAAAGAGGTAGAAAGTAATGATACTTAGAAGGCCAATGGAAGAACAATAATATGATAGATAATAAGAGAAAATAAAGAAAAATAGTAGTCAGAAAATACAGCAGCCTGGTGTTGATAGGCAGTATTTCAAAGCTGTGTTCTTGGTCATTGTGTGCCCTGGCTATGGCCCCCTGCCTGGCAGCTCAGCAGTCTCTCACCCAAAAAGGTACCTGTTTGCAGTCAAAATTGTTTATACTTTCCTTTACTTCCCCAAACTGTGAAAAAGAGGGATGGCTGACCCAAATGAATGGTTGGGCCGTGGACTCCTTCAGTGTTCAGAGGGATGACAAATTCTGGAAAGAGAAATAGAGATGGTTCCTGTACCTTGTCCTCCAGCTCCATTATTTGATTGTGCTGTCTGTTGAGTTGCACATGCTGGTCCTCTACGATTTTGAGAAGTTGCTTGATGTGGTTGTCCTGCTGCTCCACAAAAGCCTGAGGACAGGAAAGGAGGGAGGAGGGTTGTGGTTAGAAGCAGCAGAAGACCTTCACAGTGGCGCTGCCTCCATAACTCTTGTCATGGGGCCAGTTTTGAGAAGCACGAACCATTTAACATTGCCTTTCCTTTTCCAAAGGGTTGCCTGCTTTGCCTGTGAAGGGGTGAATTTCTTTGCCTCAGAAGTGAACACCCTTTATTTTTTTTTGAGACAAACTACTAGCAGCTTTGTAGACCTTTTTTGTTGTTGCTCTTTTCCTTCCATTTTCATGTCCAGAACAATTACGTTCTGTGAAGTTGGCCCTTGATTCAAACTAGATGTATGCAACTGATAAAAAAGGGAACAGTTCCCAGCATCTAGGGTATTAGCTTGGCATTTAGGAGATCTGGATTCACCTTTCTACTTTGACACTAACTTCCAGTATTTTCTCACACAAGTTGCTTAGCCTTTTTATGCTTCTGCACAGTACAGTTAATACTTCCTTTTCCATAGGAAACCTTATACCCACCTAAATACTTGCATGTATTGACATTAAGTCTATTAACGCTTGCAAGGTTCTTTGGTCCTGGAGGTCATATAGGTACTATAGATGTTCCTCTTTAAAGGTTTACACTCCTGTTTTTATACAGGAGCAGGCAGTTCCTAGTGCATTGATTTGTAATGAGATGATAACGTACAAACCTATGGGCTTGGTAATCACATCCTTTTCCTGGTTGCAAAAAATTTTACAGAATTTCTTAAAACCTGTTTGCAGAAAAATACTGAAAGAGATACAGAGCCTTATAACTTCTCAATTTTCTCACTGGTTTCACTGGGAAATTTTACTGCAGAATAAAAAAATGTGTCAGATTAAGACACTGATTCTTTTAAGATTATTGCAGTGATTTATTTCTCAAAATACACGGTAGTGCTACAGTGAAGAGGAAGGGAAAACGTGAGCTTCTCTTGCATAACTACCAATAATAGCATTACAATTTACTTTGGCTTTGTGTGTCAGGGGCTTTCACAAGCGTACTTACTTTGAGTGAAGAAATTTCTTTTGTCTCTTGCATCGAAGGCTGGATAATGGCCAGTTTAGTGACTTTGTCTTCCAGTCCCCATACTTTCTCTTGCAGCTGGATTTTGTTTTGTATGAGGTCTTCAATCTTCGAATTCATCTCCTGTGAGAGATTCTTTATCTCTTCATTGTTGATTTGCAGTCTGGCTGTAGTTTGTCTGAGCTGTTCTTCTTCTTCTTTGATTTCACTGGTTTGCAGTGAGAGCTCATAGAAGGACCTATCAAAAATGTAAAGTTTCTGAAAGATGTCATTCATCTGCCCCTTCGTCTTATGGACAAAGTCTTTAAGACCGTGCCCAAGCTGGAGGAGTCCATTGGCTAAGATTCGTACATCATCTAACATGGCAAATCTTGATTTCGTCTCAGGAGGTGCAGCAGAATCAGAGGAGGAATAATCCTTCTCAGCTCTAGCTGAAAGAGCAAGTGGGGCAATGAATAGAAAGGCTAGAATGATTTTCATGTTTTCTTCTCCTGATACTGTTTGGTTGTTCAGGATGCAGAGACTTTTCCTACTAACAGTTTTTGCTGTGTGGCTGTTCTGGATTGAAGAATTTGATCTATTTATACTCCTCTTCATTTTAGAAGAGGCAGACTGACAAGTTGATCATTAAACTGTGTATTTGAACGAATGTAACCCCTCTTGAATGCAGGTTGATATCTGGGAAGATAAAACTGAGAGACGGGCATGTTGCTGATTAAACTGGTTCTGAACTTTTCCATCTGCCATACCTTCTGTTATAAAATGTTATTGATGACATAGTGTTTTTCACACAATGCTTTTTAATAGATTAATTTGGGGTCAAAATCTTGATAAGGGCCTAAATTACTTCTTGTTTGTGTTGTATGATTCCTTTTATTGCCTCAGGAGTGTAAAAGGGTTTACCATACTTAAGAGCACTGGATGCTGTATTTCAGGTTGTGCAGCTCCTTGATAAGCTATGGAAGGGCAAAATATTCCCAGATGATTCACACAACTTGATTCTCATCTTGTACCATTTTCTGATGTAACTCATTGTGCTGCAGTGGATTTACTTGTCATCTACTTCAGATTAAGTGAGAAAGAGGGAATTAGGTCCAGAGATTGCCTGGATGTGATTCTACTATGTTAAGGTTTGTGCAGTAATTTACACCATATAAAACTTATTTTTTAAGAGCTGCTTTCCAGAGGTGGGTGAGATAAATAATACCTCGCTTACATTTCTCACCTTACCATTCTTCTTACTGTTTAAGATTCACACTACATAAAGCAAGTCTACAAGTACTCTGAAATAAATGTCCTGTTCTGCAGTAGGTCTCTGCATGGAAGCATGTATGTTTTTCGAGTGGTATTGTAGTATGAATGAAAGGTATTTTTCTTTCTGGAATCACTCAGAGCAATCCAAGAAATCAAAATCAATCCATGCATAATATAGTCTGTACTTTGGAGAGTTTTCAGGTTTTTGCTAGATTCTTGTATGTTTAGTAATTCTTCCCCTGGACTTTTTGTTGTTGTTCATGCACATATGCACATATGATATGAAACATCAACAGAAAAATTATTTTAGAAATGAAGTTGTTATACATTGAACTTCCTGTGTGATGAAGGATTGATAATATGTAGATAGCCTCTCTGCCCATAATTAAATAATGTGGAAGTATTTTAAATCTCCAGTTAACTGGTGGAGAACATTTTGTACCAGTACAATTTGGATCAGACTTACTGGAGTATCTACACAAAGTATAGAAAAACAGCAGGAGCATGTAGATCATCAGGTCCAGCACTGGGAAGAATGGGGATTCATTCAAAGAGAATCTGCTGGCATAGAGTGGAAGCAGAGGTAGGAATTATCCTTAAATACAAATAGTAATCACTATTCTACACCAGGAAGCAGCACTGCATTTTCACAACCCAAAGGTGCAGTTCTGTCCCATGAAAAAGGAACCCAGTAATTTCTCATCTTGCAAGGTGTCCCACTGCGGCGGAGGGTCTTGAATGTCCTCATCCTCGTACACTGCTGAGACCAAGTACCGAGAATTGTCTCATAGGGAACAAACCTGTGAAGGCAAAGGGTTAAGTAAGATTTTCTTTTTTGTGCTCTATTTCAGATGTTTGTTTGTGAATTCACAGCATTGTAAAGGCTGTGACCAATCAGGAATTGTCTCTCAAGCATAATTTTAAAACCCTTAAGCAAAGCAACGAAGTAATGATTTAAAAATCCCTGAACACTGAGAGTTTTGAGGATTCTGGCCTGAGATCGCAGCTCTGGCTGCACTGTGTAAAGAGTCGGGGAACGGGAGGGCAAGGACAGCTCTGCGTCCTGGTGTGTAGTGCTGCCAAGGATCAGAGCAGCCTTTGCTTCATTTGAATTGCAGCTTGTTGTTAAGCAGCTTGTCAGCTACTTTAGCTGGACAGTCCTTTTGCCTTTCAGGACAGACTGCAGAGCTACGAGGAGGCCTGAGATATGTGCAGGTCCGTGCAGATACCACAATGCTCACCTAGTTCTGTTCAATTCTCTGCAGCTTGCATTAAATCAGGTCGGAAATGTGCACGCATAAGATGCAGAAAGAATGACTTTTACCAACTAAATGCCTGTCTGGTTCTCTGTTGACGACTCTTGTAAAGCCACAGTTAGCTGAGCCTGGCCAGCTGAGACTGAGCTGTATCTGCTCCCTGTTGGCAGATGTAACACGTGGTGGAGAATAGTTATTTGCTTAATTACTCATTTGAGCCTGGAAGGCTATAGGCAAGTGAGGAATTTGGTTATGGGCTGTTCATTATTGCTCCTGTACCTCCATTCACTTGCTGATCATTTATTTTGTACTGAATATGTGGTGCCTTGGTGAAGACACGATGGCGCCTTCATTTCTAAAATAACACAAGTCAGTCATTGGTGACTGACTGGTTGAGCACATTCAGGATCTAAACAAGCAGCCAAGAGGTGAGCGAAGTGCTAAGACTTCTTGCTGTGTCACAGAGCTCATGCCACTCTCTAGGTGAGCAGTGGGAGCAAGGTGGTTTTGTGCAGAGAAATGAGAGGGAGTTAAGACTGTGCCTTTGGTTTTTTTCTGATGCTTAGAGATACAGCAGTCCACAATGCAAAACCACCAGTGACTGCGCTGGAGCTTCTTACAGGTTGAAAGTTATACACATACTTATATGTGTCACTCTGTGCTGGGAGTTTAGATTCAGGTTTATTACGGTTGGTGCTGCTTATTCAATGGATAAATATTACATTGGCTTTGGCCAGTGGGGAGTCTGCTGTATTCCTAAATCAGGGGCTTCTCAGGGGTATTGCTGTTGGGCTGGGTAGGTGTGTCGTCAGGCGAAGCAAAGTAAAAATATTCTAGTCATGCAGTTGGGAAGCTCAGTCTACAGACACAGAATTGAACAGGGACTTTTGCTAAAATGAAACATGGTTTAATCTTTTTGCTTCTGCCTTTTTATTGGCACTTTATTTTAACTCCACATGTAAAAGTCTATAAGTAGGGCTCAAAAGCTAATCATTATATTAATTCTTAATTTTATTGTGATAATGAGTGTTTATCATTATTAATTCTCTGATCTGCATGGCATAGGGCTTTATTCCAGAGATCTAGCTTTGACAAAGTTGATTGCTTTCACAAGGGATGTCCATGAGATTCTAGTCTATGAGAAGCTTCTCAGTAGAACGCTATCATGCCCTATTAAAATTGGCAAGTTTTTTTCAGATTAGTTTCTGAAGAAACTCCTCAAATCAGTATTTACTCAACCCTACTAAAAATCTGTTAGAAAAAGAACAATTAGGGTTATTCATGGGACAGTGATTATCCTGGAGGGTTTGCATTGAGTCATCATTCCTGCAGCATTTTCTCGTTTGGTAATATCAATGGAAATGTATGAAGAGCTGTTCAAATGAGTTAAAAAAAAAAAAAAAAAGCAAGTGGAGGATCTGGACGGTGCTTGTGTTATACCTTTGTAGGACATTGTTAGGGTTCTTAACACTTTAACTGAAAGGTTTGATAGTTTTTGCTTTGAATGGTAGACCGAGATACATAACACCTGATAACCCTATTAAACACTTCCAGTGTTTAAAAAAGTAAGATAAGCGTATGCTTTGAAGGATTTGTATTTTCTGTAGGGGAAGCTCATTGGAGTTTCTCTTGTGTAGATGAAGTTTAGGTATGGTTTTTATCTGGGCCTGACACTGCTCTGTAATAGGGAACAAAATCCAGCCTCTAGCAACTGACACAGGGATTTTGGGCTGCAAAATTGAACAACTGGTTGCAAAATTAAAAAAAAAAAAAAAAAAAAAAGTATAGACTTTCTGCAATCCACTTCAGAGTACTTGAGTGGCTTTGGTTTTACAGAATTTCAAATGAATCATTTTCTGTTGTTTTAGCTATTTCTTTCAAGAGGTCTTTCTGTTTTGTTTTAAACAGTTTTGAATTTTTCCTAACCCCATCACCCCCCAAAATCTTTATGCTTGGCTTAGTCTTCAGAAAAATATAGGAAGTTACTCAAGAAATAGCAATGACCAAGCAACTGGGGATCAGACATTTTACCAGGTTTCTACAGCTTGAGAAGCTCCTGCGTGTCACTGTACGCTGCCTGTTCCTGTGCCGCAGTCGTCGCGGTTCAGCCGACGCGTGGTAACTCAGCAAACTACAGGAGCTTGCTTGTGCCGGGTCGCTGCTCAGACATGACACTACCCTTCAGAAAGGTTTGTTTTCCAAGGGGAAAAGGCAGCCAAAATGCTCTTATGTCAAATATTAAAAAAGCATAAGTAGCTGCCAAGCACGTTTCCATATTAATGCCAGTGCCAGTAAAGTCAGGCAGTGCATCATGGTTTAATCCCAGCCGGCAACTAAGCACCACACAGCCGCTCACTCACTTTCCCCCACCCTATCCCCATGGGATGGGGCGAGAATCGGGGCGGGGGGGAAGTAAAACTCATGGGTTGAGATAAGAACAGTTTAATAGAACAGAAAGGAAGAAACTAATAATGATAATAATAACAATAATAAAATGGCAATAATAATAACAACAACAGTAATGAAATAATAATAATAGGACTGGAATATACAAAACAAGCGATGCACGGTGCAATTGCTCACCACTCGCTGATTGATGCCCAGTTAGTTCCCAAGCAGCGATCCCCCCCCTCAGCCCCACACCCCCCAGTTTATATACTGGGCATGACATCACATGGTATGGAATATCCCTTTGGCCAGTTGGGGTCAGCTGTCCTGGCTGTGTCCCCTCCAACTTCTTGTGGCCCTTCAGCCTTCTTGCTGGCCGGGCATGAGAAATTGAAAAATCCTTGATGTAGCCTAAACACTACTTAGCAACAACTGAAAACATCAGTGTGTTATCAACATTCTTCTCATACTGAACCCAAAACTTAACACTATACCAGCTACTAGAAAGAAAATTAACTCTATCCCAGCTGAAACCAGGACGCGGTGATAAGCTCACTACAAAATACCACCCTTAGATGTCACAACAGTCACAGAGTCCATAACCAAAGCAGGACACAGGAAAACAGAGGGAAGAAAACCTTCTGGTAATGATTCAGCCATAAGATTCAGGGGCTGTAGAAACCCTAAGGGGGAATCCTGCCTCTGAGAGCTGTTAGCCCAGCCAAGAGAAGATGTATATAACAAACATGATCCTGAAGATCTTTCATGCACCTGGGTCACCCTGATTAAATGGGCTTTAAATGATTTTTATAGTAGGAATAAAGCAAAGAAAAAGGTCTCTGGGTTTTACTGAAAAGAGAAATTTTCATAATAGTTAGACATTCCCTCTAAGAGTTAGGATCAGCTTTTAATGTTTTAATACCTTTATGAAGGATTTTGCAAAATGGCTGCAATCACATTATCTAAATATTTAGAGGAGTGCCTGGTGCCATTATTTCCATGGCTTGGGAAGCCTTTGCACTTTAGCAATTCATTTTATGGAAGTAAAAGTACTTTTGAGATCTGTTTGAGATAATAGTATAAGCTTTGCATACATTTTGCATAGCATTTTAATAAAAGCTCCAGGCACAAGTCCTTGGGTTTAGAGCTTCTGGCTGGAACTTTTACTGATAGAAATCTGTGAATAGTATCATCAAGAAGTAGCTGTTACCTGGAAGCATAAGGACTAGTGGTCCTTTTGTTTAATCAGTGTCTGCCTAGCATGGTTGTTGGCATTGCAGTGTTATTTTTGTGGTCAACCCCTTCTCCTCCCTTTATCCCTTCTATAAAGAATTGATTGCTGTGATATGACACCTCCCCATGATGTCTGGCCCACCAGAAAGTTGCTCTCTCCTCTTGCTTCCCACTGCTTGTGTGTAATACAGGGCTGGGGCTGTCCTCTCCTGATTTCTGAAAACTACATTCAGTGCCATGGCACTTATTTTGCCTTTAAAAGCCCAGCAACTTTGATGCCTGTCTTCTCACCCGTGCAGTGAGGCAGCTTCTACCATGACTTTGCACGGAAGACTTGTTTCCCTTTTTACCAAGGATAGCGGCTACGCCTCTGGTGTCTTGCAAAGCCTACTGAGCCCAGGTATTTGTGCACACAAATAACAAGGTGAGAACTTGAGATGTATTGAATTGAAGGAAAGAAGGTAACAGAGGAGAAACTGAGAAGTCAGCCACCGAGGGTGGCTATTAGGCCAGGGGCATCGGTTCCTTCAAGAGATTTATGACTTTCCTATTGGTTTTTCAGCTGTGAATCTCTTTCCATGGCTCCTGTAACTGCTTTTGGCAGACAGGAGGATCTACAGCTTTTACCTATGCAGGGTAAGGTAAAATAGGAGTTTTCATTTGAGGTCACATTCTGACGTGCGAGCGGCGGAATTTTTTCCCCTCTCTATACGTAAGTTTTCCACAAAAGGATGATGCCTGTAATAGGAAATCCCCCGGGGAGAAGCTGTCTGAACAGGAGCAAGCATCCAACTCCCGCTTGTCTTACAGTGGGATCTGTGCATCTGAACTCCCCGAAGCAACATGAGCTTCTTGCTAACAAAATGCAGAATAGTTACCCTCTCAGTCTTTCACACGACAGGGGCTTGGAAGGCGATGGAGGGAGGAACAACCTGTACATTTCCTCCAGTGCTGGTTGTTACGAATGTAGCTAAAGCCCTGCCCGACGTGTAATGTCGGCGGTAATGTCTGCTTGTCGGTCTCTAGCACCCTCTTTCTGGAGTGGCATCTAGCTGGTGAAATGTCTCCTTTGGTCCCAGCAGGCCAAGCCCTAGCAGAGGAGGTGGTAGGAGAACTGCAAGCTTGGTTTAGGCTCATCTCTGCTGTTCAGCATAAATCAGTCCCAAGCATAGGACTGCTTTTAATATAGGGATACTGTAGCCTGGCTTCACAAATACATTAAATCCTTCTCTTAAGCACTAATAATACTTAATAAAAGTTTTATGAGCAATGTACATTTTAGAGTAAATTTTCATATCCGTTTTCATTTTAAAAAGAACATCAAGGAGCAAATGTATTCATGCCAGAACAAAGTAATTTAGTGGAGTCACAAAAACGGCACAGGCCTCCTCTGAAATAGTAAGAGAGTGCTGATTAGCCAAAGTGACCAATGGGGATGGGATTCAAAAACTTAATTCACCATGAAGGACTTGAAAGGGAAGAAATTCCCACATGCCAGCTGAGCATATTTCTCTGCCTGCAGAGGTGAAAAAGAGCCTGGCTTCATATTGCTGCCCCATATAGGCTCCTGGAGCTATACAGCTGGACTGCTCTATAGGTGCTAACCTGGAGGAGGTATCTTCTTCTTCAGAGACACTTAGAGAATTCCTTAGGACCAGCATTAGCCCGTGTCTGTATGGATGGGAATACCCATGGGTATCAGGGAACAAATGGAGTTGCCATCAGAACCAAGTCCTTGGGTGGGATTCGTTGGCCAAAATGTTGACATCTAGTGCAATTTCAGCCCATCTTTCCAGCTGCTGCTCCTCCAGGAGAGTGACCCACTGCTAGCCCAGGTGTTTTGGATACCCATGGCATCTAAAAAGGCACCAGGTGCCTTCACTGAGCACCCGAATTACTGCCCTCCTGACAATCAAAGAGTCTACTGCTGCCAGCACTCTGTAGCGGCTGCTTTATTATGCTTAAAATGTTGTCCTGCTGTGCTCCTCACTTCAGTTTTCTGTGCCCATCTGTTGTCTCTTGTCTCTCTGGGACGAGGAACAGTTGGAAGTTACTTACAAATTGTGTTCAGATTCACTGAATAGTTCCCAGAGGGGGAAGGGAGCTTCTTTTTCTTTTTGCCTTACAAGTCAGAGCTTGTTACAGAATTAGTTTCTTCGGCATTTGGGCAAAATGCAGCGTGCCAGCCTTTTATCCCTCGGAGGTGCAAGGCAGGAACATGAACCTCTCACCTAACCATCAGGCTGCCGGGTAGACTGTGGTGAGCATCCCGCTCGGTTCTTCTTCTTGGAGCTGTAGGAGCCAGGGTGTCCAAGGGGGAATGGTGCTGGTCTGGTGGGCAGGGCTGTGTGGGAGATGGATAAGGGATTTCCAGGCTGACTTTTTAAAGACGTGTAATAATTCATGCACTTTTACTTGTTTGGGGGCAAAAGAAGGTATATTTCCTTTGAATAATTGAGTCTGTTGAGTGGGATGGTTTGGGGGTTGTTGTCTTTTTTGTCTTTAAAAGAACATGGAAGGGAGTTTCTGTAGGTATAAATTACTGGCTGATAGGGCAGGTGGGGGCTTGTAGTGGGCAGTTTTGCTAACTGTGTGTGAATCCAACTTGCGCTTCATTGGCAGGGACTCAGCAGGGCTAAGAGGATGGAAAATACTGCAGAATTTTGCATCTCATCACTGTTGTGTTTAAAGTAATCATAGACTTGGAGAAATGGAGCTGGAAGGGGCCTCCAAAATGTGCCCTTCCACCCCCAGTGAAGGTTGAGATTGTCTATAAACCTTTCTGGACAGGTGTCTGCCTCACCTCAAAAGCTACCAGAAAATGGAGATTTCACACCCTCCCCAGGCAATTTGTTCTACCGTTTAGCTAGCCTTACAGTCAGAACGTTTTCCCTCGTATCCAACGTAAATCTCTGTGCTGCAATTTCAGCTCATTACGTCCTGTCATATTCCCTGTGGATGTGATGATCACTTTATTACTTCAGTCTTTGCAGCAGTTCTTTAGAGACCTGTGGAGTGTTGTCATTACCTGTGGCCCCAGCTGTTCCCTCAAAACTAAACGCTCCTGGATCAGTCCAGCCATCCCGGCTGTTTTCCAGAGTTCCTGCCTGTTCTTGCTTCTCAGATTTGAGTTTTAATTGATCTCCATCCTTCCCAAAGTGTGGAATTCAGGTGTGGAATTGGAGACACCATTCCATCTGAGTCATTGCAAGGATTGCATATCTGCTGAAGCTACAGATATCCATTTAGTTTAATCTGTTTTCAGAGGAGAGGTGTAACCTGAAGTCATGATGATATAAGGAGATTTTTAAAAAAGAAACAACCAAACAAAAAAAGGACAAGTCACAGCAAGGAAGGTGTTTAACAGGAATGAGTCACTCTGTTGGAAGAATAAACACTTCTCAGTGCTTTTCTATTCATATGTTTTCTTTCCACTTGAACTTCTTAGATTGTAGAATCACTGGTAAGTTTTTAGATGTATTTTTCAAGTACCCTTATAAACAGGAACTATTTCAAAATATGATGGCAGTTTAAAAAATTATGATTTTTGATGCCTAAAATAAAGGGTCATTATCAAATTGCTTGTATGGGTGTGCACTTGTGGTGAAGAGAAGACCATCTGACTAATGGAAAATGTCAAACCCTTCACTTTAACTCTCTGAGTGTTTCCATAGAGGTTTAAATAATACCATTAATGAAGGTGTGAACCCTCTCATTCTCACACGGAGATGCTCACTTGATGCCTTTGTCTCTTGCAGGAATCTTCTTTATGTCTATCCCCAGAGCCTTAACTTTGCCAACCGCCAAGGATCTGCCAGGAATATCACTGTAAAAGTCCAGTTCATGTATGGAGAGGACCCAAGCAATGCTATGCCGGTGAGGAAAGTACTTTGTGCTCCATGTGAATGCTGCATGCCAATAAGGCAGAGCACACATTGCAGTTGTAAAATCCCTGCATTAAAGAAAAGCTCACCGAAATACATTTCAAAATAACAAGTTCAGAGGAATAGAAAATTACAATATTTCAGAACAAAGAGTACATTTGTACAGAGTTTGCAAAGTAACAATGTAGTAGCTAGTATTTTAACCTGAGATGTTTGCAGTGGACACCCTTGTGTTTGGAATAGCATCTCTGCTTCCATGCCAAAAAAATTAAAGGTGATAGTTATACTTGTGTTCAGGGCCAGAAGTGATCAGCACTTGGTGAAGATCTGCGTAGGGGTGGTTACATTCATCAGTTCTTCAGCCATATCTGTGTGCATGTGTAACTGGGATTATTAAAATTGCGAACTCTTTCAGTGACTAAGTAAAACATTGCATATAAGTGAAGGGGCACGTAACAAGGAGATGTGACTGTACACAGCTACAGAGACTTGTGCATGGAGCTGTAAATGTCTCTGTGGGATTATGGAACAAATTCTTGGCACAGTTTTACAGGGGGATTTCTGTGGTTTTCTTCTTTTTTGCAGGTCATCTTTGGCAAATCTAGCTGTCCTGAATTTTCCAAAGAAGCATACACAGCTGTAGTATATCACAACAGGTAAAACACATGACAGCTTGTGAAAGGGCGTGACCCCATTGGGATAGTATGATTCCACCCAAAGGAAATTTACCAGTGTGAAAGTGGAGTAACTCACCCGTGACTTTGTCTCAGTGTTAATTATTTAACAATGACTATCTTGGTTAACACTCACAACAACTGCAGTGTCAGTTGATACTGTCGTTAAGAGTTTTGCCATGACTAGGAGCCGGAGTCTTTGTTTGCTCTGGTACAAATCAGCATTGTGTCAGGGGCTCTGATCCTGAGCACGTAGCCCTACTTGGCAGATGCTGTAAGTATGAGCGTCAAGTTAGTAGTCATGAGGATTTATGTTATAAACTCATGTTCGCATGTGCTTTGTTATTTTGCTGGAGCCTTTTAGACTTTAGTTACAAATTGGAAGTATTTGGTCTTGAAAATAATTTTGAAGGAGTGTTGAATCTGGCCTTAACATGTTGATTGCCTTTGTAGCTGTACTGGGGAGAGATATAGTGGGGTGAGAATCCTGTCCTGCAGGTTGGGGATTGTGGCAGTCTCCACCTTGAGACGAGTTCATTACTCGTGGGGAGCAGTTCAGAGTGCCTGTGTGAGGAGGGGGCTGCCACTTTCATTTTTTGTGGACTGTAAATGCATATTGGAAGTTTTTCCAGTCCTTGGTGATCAGAAAGGGAAGCTTTAATCCCTTGGGATAGTCCGTATACTGCCTTCCCTCCAGATACTTCAACTCAAAGGATTTGGTCTTGAGCATAAGATAGTAAACCACACTGTTAGTATCGATGACTCAGTTGAGGGTCTGGTCTCTGCACAGATCGCCTGATTTTCATGAGGAAATCAAGATTAAGCTTCCAGCCACTTTAACCGATCACCACCACCTGCTTTTTACTTTCTACCATGTCAGTTGCCAACAAAAACAAAACACTCCCCTGGAGACTCCAGTCGGATACACCGTGAGTGTCTTTCAGTCTCTATGTTTTTCAGCACAGGATATATTCATAATGCAATTGTTTGCAATTTGTTTAGCATCACTGTCAACTCATACTCCATTGTAGAATTTGCTAATTTGACAGTCAAGGCTGCAAAGTTCAAGAAAGCCTTAAGAAGTGTGTGGTTTTGTTTTTTCTTTTGTTAATTCCTTCTCCTTGAAGTGGATACCGATGCTTCAAAATGGACGGTTAAAGACTGGTCAGTTCTGCCTTCCTGTTTCATTGGAAAAACCACCACAGGCTTATTCAGTGCTTTCTCCAGAGGTGAGTTGTTCTTTGTGCTGAAAATCAGCAGGAGAATACTTCTGTTAAAAAGTCAAAGAATGTATGTGTACGTATACATGTGTGATTGTGTGTGCATGTGTATTTTTAACTCTTAGGTTATTTATTCCTTAAATACTGTTAAGTTTAGATAGGTGTGTGTATGTTTGTGTGTGGGCACATGTTTGTGATCTGACAATAAAATGAAAAGAAATGGCAATTTTAATTAGAAGTACCTTAGCTCTGCTTTCTGTCACATCCTCACTCATCTTTCTGTTAACCTGCAGGTTCCACTCCCTGGAATGAAGTGGGTGGATAACCACAAAGGGGTTTTCAACGTAGAGGTTGTTGCTGTATCATCCCTCCACACTCAGGTAAATGTTGAGAGTAGTCATTGTAATAAAAAGAGTTTGATAGTCTTTTGACAGTTGAAACACTGTTAGAGTTGATACTGTGAAGAGTATAATAATTACTTGCAGTGAATTACAATCTCATTTTCAGTTCTGAGCCAGCAGACCTGTTATTCCACATTCTGCTGTGAGTATATCTGAGAATTTCTGCTTAAAAATGAGTAGTTTGGCCTTTATTCACAGGGAGTGAATGGCCAGCAGTGTTTTCAGACCTCAGACTGTTGTGTTTAATACAACAGATCTAACATACAGTCCAGGCATATGACATTTTGTTGTTTTTCCCCTCTGCTTCTTTTATTTCTCCATGTATTTTTCATCTGTCTTTCTTTGATCTGAAAAGAAAGATGAAAATAATTTTGACTAATCATTTCAACTTTTGTTTTGTTAATTCCCAGTATGTCATTTGATGTTTTTTGTGTATTTTATTTGTGTTGTAAATAGTAACATGATTTTAGTGCATTTTTGTCTGTTTTTCTAAGAATACACAGTCTGTGGGTCCTCTAGTTTTGCCCTGACAACTTCTGAACATTGGCTGATTTCAGTTGAATTAGACATATGGGCATAGCTCTCAAAGATGTTGAGTTTCTGCTAATTTTGTGAGATTTAAATGGTCAGATAGAAGAATGAGGGAGAGAATCCATCCATGAGGTACAAATCCATAGAAAGTGGAGTTACTTTTGGAGCTTCTTGCTGATTTTTTTTGTTTGTTTGTTTTGGTTTTTTTTGTTTTTTCCTTGTGTGTAGGACCCTTATCTTGACAAGTTCTTTGCACTTGTCCATGCTCTGGATGAGCACATGTTCCCTGTGCGAATAGGAGACATGAGAATTATGGAAAACAACTTGGAAAATGAACTGAAGAGCAGCATTTCAGCTTTAAATTCCTCTCAACTGGAGCCGGTAGTGCGATTTCTTCATCTCCTGCTTGACAAACTGATTCTTCTGGTAGTAAGACCTCCTGTCATTGCAGGCCAAATAGGTATTCTATTTAAGTTTTATAGAGAATTACATAGCTGCAAGTTTGACAGTTCCAATTCTACCATATTTATGTAGAAATGAAAAAGTCCATTTTTATGCCTTATTTTAGTGCCACTAATATACCATGTATCTTCAAAATAAAACATGCTGGCTTCCAGATCAGTGGTGATATACACAGAAGCAATATTTAATACAAAGGTTTGCAAGAATGACTAGTAATTTGGTGTCCACATTGAGACACCAGAAAGGGGCCTGACTTTCATGAGTTGGATGCTCAGCATTTTCTTAGTACTGGAGCCTGTTAAGGTGTCTCCATACTGACATTCAAAAACTAAGAATTTCAACCTTACTAGTCACCTTGGAAAATCTTGAAGTAGGTAAGATAAGAACATACAGATGCTGTATATTCGTCTAGCTATTGTGGATCAGATACTGTCAGCATGAATAATGCCTCCTTTTGCTCTCTGTTATGAGTATGCTCTGGCAGTAGAAAAAAATCTCAAGTGGAAGTCAGGATTAGATCGTTAGTATTTAAAATAGCAGTTGGGATTTTTCATAGGAAACTTGAGTTTGTACATGATGGAATATAGGTATCTAACACTGCTTTAAAAATAGCAATTGTTTATTTCAGAAAGGTTATCTTTCTGGGGAAGAATTTTGCTTGAATTTTTATTTTTTGTTTTAAAGGTCTTTAAGTGTTCTGTATTGGTTTAGTTTGTCTGTATAGAGCATTGAGAACATTAGTGTCTAGTTTTTAAAAAACTAAGATGTACAGTCTCCAGCTGCCATCTACTTCATCCCTAATTTGTTTAAAATATCTACCTTGGTCCCTCTGTAGATTTCTGCACTAATTTTTAGATCAGATTTTTTTCCAAAACAGAATGGAATTGTTCTTTTTGATATAGTTTATATTTTGGCTAAGGCTTAAATGGAGGAAATAATTAACTGAGCAAAATATGATAAATATCCAAAGGATATTATCCATCAATTAAACAAGGACTTGATCTTATTACCATTGCCATTGATGACCAAAGTTGGGCTGATTCCAGAAATCAGGCCTAAATTCATTAAATTTGTTTATTAATAAAAGTGGAAGCTTATCACTGCAACACCTGTCTTCCTGTCAAGCTGTTTATTAGATGTAGTTCAAATACCAGGTTCAGTTTTTCATGAGAAATGCTTGCTATACTCTTAACAAGCTTTACCATTTATCCTTTAGAAGGTGGATGAAATGCACATTTAGGACTTGCTCATGGGTACTGCTGCAGTCTAAAACAAACTCCTCACTTATTACTTTCAGTTAACCTGGGCCAAGCGTCTTTTGAAGCGATGGCATCAATCATAAACAGACTTCACAAGAACTTGGATGGAAACCAGGACCAGCATGGCAGAAACAGCCTTCTTGCTTCCTATATTTATTATGTTTTTCGCCTACCGAATACCTATCCCAATTCACCATCACCAGGTAGCTCTTTTTTCATTTTATTTCAAGTCACGGTTTGTTAAAAGCAAGCAGAAATTGCTTGCTGGCAGGTGCTCTTGAGCTCCAACTGCATGGCTGGTTCCCTGCCAAGCCCTGTTACTAACTTTCTCTTATGATCCAATGTACCCGTGTACAAGATTAGTTTAATTACAGTTAGCCGTGTCAGAGTTTTAACTATCTGATGATCTTAAATAAGTGTCACTGCTGAAAGACCATGAGGCTTAAATATGGCAAAATACTAGTTTGGGGTTTTGGGGTTTTTTTGGTTTTGTTTTCTGTGGCAAGTAGACAGATGTGGTATGCTCTTGGCCTGTCCTGCTTCCCAGTCTCCTTCACTAGTACTTTCAGACTTTCATCCAGTTCCAGAAAAACTTGATACGCTGGCAAAGGAGTGTGAAATTCTTGAAAACACGTGTCTGGGTACAGGAGGGAAACAAATTAATTCCACCCCTGCTGACAACAAGGGATGTATCTGCATGGGGGAAGAGATGGTGTGAATGACAGCCACAGAAAACTAGGCTTTGGAAGGACTGTTGTGCACAGCACTTGCTTCTTGCATGGAGCGGAAAACCTTGGAGAGGTGTTGGGAAGGTTGTGTACTTAAATTTGTGCCCAGTTCTTTGGTGGTTTTTGATTCTGAAGTCTGGCAAATATCCCTCTAGCTAAAGACATACCTCACGCTGGCTGCCTACATCCACAGGGAGCTTCCTGCTTCCCACAAATCAGTGGATAAAATAGCTTTTTAATCCCATCCCTTTCTCCCTGCTGCTTGCCTTGGAGAACCAGGCAGGGGAAGGCACAGAGAAGATTTCCTTATGGGCCAGACCTACTGGTTATCCAAAGGGTTTGCTGCATCAGACTGGTGTAAAGCTGCATGGCAACAAAGCTCTGACTGATGGTCTAACTGGATGTTCTTTTGTACACCACCGTAGGTCCTGGTGGCTTAGGGGGATCGGTGCATTATGCCACCATGGCTCGGTCTGCTGTCCGACCAGCAAGCCTTAACTTGAACCGCTCACGGAGCCTCAGTAACAGCAACCCAGATATATCTGGGACCCCCACCTCGCCGGACGATGAAGTTCGCTCGATCATTGGCAGTAAGGTACACATGCACTGCTGAGGGTCTTACAGGAACTTCAGCATCTTTTATTTAATCTTTAAAGAAATAACAGGGAAGTTTTTGTGATTTTTTTTTTTTTTTTCCTATGAAAAGATGTCCTTACTAATGGCCCCTTCTCAGACTTCTGGCAATTGCTGATAACACTACTGAAACTCCACTCCTTGAAAACAGTTGCTGTTCTCTCTGACTTCTTGGAGACCATCCTGGCAGTTTTACTTCCACAAGTGTGGTGGCTAGGTGCGAGAGTCCTTCTGGACTTGTCTCCCGAAGACTAGTAGGACAAGAATGATTTTACTACCTCACTTTTCACATGGCCAGCAGCCATATCCTCTGACCAGCTCTGTTATGTCTCCCCAAACCTTGCATCCCCTAACTTGCCACCCTGTGATCCAACTCTTACCTCTCAAACCAAAACTCTCTCTTCTCCTCTGCATTCAGCGCTAATGGCTGTTCAGATGCTTTCTCTACTACTTATGTCCAGAGAAGGTACGTTGCACACAGCAGGAATATTCCTAGTCCCTGCAGGGGCCAGAGAGGATTTCAGATGGTTAGTTAGTGAGTGAGCCATAGTCAGGCCAGCTGAGCTGCAGTGTGAATTTGTGGTGTGCTAACTCTGCACCCACACTGACTCCTCGCACCGAAAAGTGACTTTCTGGTGCGGGCACGTTAGTGCAGAGCATCTTGCATGGTCGTACTTTGGTCCTTAAGGGCTCGGTACACGCATCTCCTGCAGAAGGGCCTGTACCTCTCTGGTGAATTGCAGGCACATTGGACTGCTACAGTCCCAATTTGAGCACTTCAGTTTTGTGCCTGAAATAGGTGGGATGAGCCAGGGCAAATCTGCTGTGTTGGTAATTCCCTTCCCTGAGAGGGGCACCTTAGCTTGGTTGGGGTTCTCTTTTTTTAATCTTCAAACTGTGATCACTTACACCAAGATGAGATGCTTCCCTGCCTGTGACCCTTCAGTCTTCCAGCACAGATGAATTCCTGAGCCTTTTCAGAGAGCTGTTATGTTCGATCCTTTGGAAGATCAGTGAGCAAGTTTGTTAAAGCCACCAGCCTGACCAGGCAGGCTTGACACTGGTTGGTCCTGGGTTTTATAAGAGCAAGAAAAACATAGTTTCAGAAAGAGATTACCAATTTTAAATGAACAACAACATAATTTGCTGACCAAATAAGAGGCTGAAGAAGTGTGGGTAGGCAAATCATTATTTCTCACATCAAAGTTTGCACTTAGAAGTCTTAAAATATTTTAAAGACCACTTCAGTATCTTGCTAATTAAACAACCCTGACCTTTTGTGAAATGCCATAGGCACTAATGGGCATACGGAATTTACACAGGCTATCAGAAGTTTAACACGTGCTGGCTTAGTGAATAATGTCATGATACAAAATGAAGAGAGGCTTTCTTCTAGAGATGTACTCCAGGCTTTAAAGAAAAACCTGTTCTGTGAATAATTGTTGAGGGAAAAGTTTTCTTTTAGGGTAGTCTGAGCATTGGAAATTAAGCTCAGTTTGACTATACAGACTTTTGGCTGAATATAATTATTTCTGCATATTAATATCAATAGACAAAAATAAGTTACTTATTGAGATGTTGAAATAAGTAGAAGGGTGCAAAAATTCCTATTCTGTTTTTCCAAGTAATGGCTTAAGCGCATATGCCTAAATAGGGAACCTGCATTTCAAATTAGAATCTGTTGTGGGAGGCTTTCTGCTTTAAAAAAAAACAAATAGCATTTTGTTGTTTGATGGAAGTCTTCTTAGTCCAGTCCTATATTGTTTTTTTATTGTAATGCAAGACATTACAAGGCCAGGTTGGATGGGGCTTTGAGCAACCTGGTCTAGTGGAAGGTGTCCCTGCCCATGGCAGGGGGGTTGGAACCAAATGATCTTTAAGGTCCCTTCCAACCCAAACCATCCTAGGATTCTATGATATTTATAGGTTTGGTAAATATACTTTAAGTCTCCCCTTTATCAGCTTCTTACTTAATTTTGAAAATTCAAATAGTCATCCCCTTTACAGGATTTGGAAGATTTCTGTTTATTTTCAAAAGAGAGGAGGTTTTAGCTCTGTCACTTACTATGCCTTCATTTGTGATTTGAGGCCATGTAAATTTTATTCCCTACTAAAGCAAATTTATTAAGCGTCTAAAAAGACCTATGGTGAGATTTTTATGCTTTAAGTGTTCCTGAAATGTTGGAGGTGTGCTGGGGAAAAAAACAGAAAAGATTGTGGAGTTTCATTGCTCCAACAGTGGATTTTCACAAATGTGTGTTATGGTCCTGCACAGATCCAGCTGCAGGTTGAACCGCAGAGATAGAACAGAATTTAGTAGCAGTTTTGTGAACTTTTGAGTGACTTTGCCAAGCAATAAGAAGCTCTTGTACTCTTTTATTTTCCAAAGAGGGAAGAATCTTTCCCTTGTCAGATTTTTACAGAATGACTTCTGCTTCTACAAACTCAGTATATGTTTAACTTTATCCTCAGAACCAGAGTGGCATGATTAGAAAGCCTGTGAGCAGAAATGTAAGTGTGATAAAGGCATTTTCAAAATTAGACCAGATTTTACAAAACATGAGCTTAGTTCAGCATTCCGCAAAGTCCTTTTGACTTTAATTCACTGTGAGCAAAATAAAGCGTGTTTATGGGTCGGAGCATGGCAGAGAGCTTTGATTCATTTCTTCTAAAAAGTAATTGAGATTAAAACACTCTCCTTATGTGTTCAGTATTTTTTTTTTATTGGACATCTTAAGCAAAATTACAGCATTGCTGTACTCTGCATAGAGGATAGCTCAGTGGATTAATGGTTTGAATCCCAGGCTACAGCTCTGATGCTGGGTTCAACCTGGAGGTGGATTTTTCTTTGCTGAGAGAAATAGATTGTTAGGCTTGGTGGACTTTGCAGCTGATGATAATTGCTGTGATGAAGTGGGCTGCACCTTTGCTTCATGTCTTGGGAAAAAGCCCTAGGTTGGCATGAAAACCAGGAAGAAAGCTCTTGCTCAGATGAGGGTTGAAACCAATGTGTTGAATTTATAAGGAACTGCTATTCAGTTGTGGCTTTGCAAAACTGCCTCCATTAGAGCTGGTTCCTGGGATCCAGGAAAGTCCATGGCATCCCACTGAATGTTCCTGACTTGGGAGCAGCCTGGGTGACAAACACAAGTTTAAATTTTTCCTTTTCTTCTTTCTGAGTGTCTTGAGAGGAGAAGGCGGGGGGGGGAGAGAGAGAGAGAGAGAGAGAGAAAGGAGGAGGAATTCACAGAAATTTTGCCCATATGATCCGTTGCAGGAGTAGAATTTGGAGTGCAAACTAGATTGAGCTTTTAAAAAGCAGGATGATTTTTCAAATATTTTGCTTGGCAGAGCAGGTTGGTCCAGAAAAGGTATGTGCTCTTTCTTCTCTTAGCCGCGCTGCCCAGAGAAAATACCCGAGTGTCCATATGAAATCCTGTTCACAGGGTTACTCTGCCAGCAGTGCTGAACTTTCATTCCATGAGTAGGAAACCCTGTGAGAGCTGACAGTCAGTCTCTTCAAGGTTTCTCAGCATTTCTATAAGAGGTGTAGAGCTTATAAACTGTGGGCTAACAAGCAGTCTACCCAAAAAGTGCTGGAAACCTCAGAGAGCATCCTTTGTGGTTTACACATCTGTGCGCCAATTTTCCTCTGTCACACTGTAAATCTATGCTGGCTCCATCTACTGAAGTGGATGGGTTTAAACTGATCAAAGGAGTGGGATTTTTCAGGAAGAGGATAGGTTTTGAATGTCAAGCATTACAGATAGGACAGGTTGGACCAGAGCTGTCGACAGTATTAATGTGGTGTATGTGCGTGATATAAAATAATCCTCTGGACTAAAATGTCTCAACAGACACCTGAGAATTCAGGCTGCTTTAACAGTGCTAACTGATGATGTGTTTGCAGTGTACCCGGTTTGATTGCTTTTCAGGACTAAACTTTGACTACTGTATGGCATGCAACATGTAATATTTCTTTCCTTTCCCAACTGCTTTCTATTACATGCCCAGGGTTTAGACCGCTCCAATTCCTGGGTAAACACTGGTGGTCCAAAAGCAGCCCCATGGGGATCCAACCCCAGCCCAAGTGCTGAGTCAACACAGGTGGTGTCTTCGGTAGAGGTTTTTCTGGCTTTGTTTTCCCTGATGTTTCCCTGTAGAATATCTTCCTTTCAGTGTATACTCCAATTTTGGTGGTTTGTTTTTTTTTTATTATTTATTTATTCCTTGAAAACTTTGTGAGTTTTATTTTATAAATTAGCATCTTCTCCCCCACCACCTCACCACACTGCATGAAAAACCTCAAAATGTGTGAACGTGTCCCCTTCTTTCATTTCAGTGGTTGCTGGTCTGTGAAATGTAAATGCTGTGACTGCTTTTCTTTTCTTTTCTCTCTCTCTCTAACACTAGTTTCAGCTTCAGGTGGAGCACATTTCTAAGTGGGAACATTAATCACAGCTTCATAGTTTTGTCCATGTTTGCCATTTCTTTTGATGTTGTGAACCATTTTGCCATTTTCATCAAGCATTTAATATTCATCATCAAGTAATCCTTCATGACTGTTTGAGTGGAATATTGTTGAACCAAAATTGATTACCACATGTAAAATTCTCTTAAAACATGTAAATTTGAGTGCTGGAGCCAGTGACTTGCTAGGGCAAATTATATCTGTTCTGTGTTGCAAAGTATGAAAACTTTATAGCAGCTTCAGTCAGAGTTATTTAGCCCCTATTGCCTGCTGCTTTCCACTGCATGGTTGCCTTGAACGTACCTCTCAACTGTACCTCCTTTCAAGTTTATCAGTCTTCCAGAAATATTTAGTCTTGAGTTCACATGCACTCATGGCAAATTATTTCTATCAAAAACAGAACTTTAGTAATTTTCTCATTCCCTGTGCCAGTAGCAGCATCGCTGTGGGTTACATCCCCACATGCTTGGTGTCTGGTAGATTGAGAGGTATGGACTGAAATTACAAGTATTACCTCCTTGATGTATGCATGTTGATAAAATACAATGATGAAAAAGTTTCATGCTTTGCAGCATTAAGTGTCTTTGTGCATAAGAACATGCAGTTATTTAAATAGCCTGTATGTCTTAAAACAATAAAAAGTACTGTCATTT
This sequence comes from Haliaeetus leucocephalus, assembly GCF_000737465.1. Taxonomy (NCBI): domain Eukaryota; kingdom Metazoa; phylum Chordata; class Aves; order Accipitriformes; family Accipitridae; genus Haliaeetus; species Haliaeetus leucocephalus. Next base: position 821,509 of record NW_010973284.1, read on the forward strand.
TGTTTAAACCAAAACTGTAAATGAGTAAGAGTTTGAGAATGCATAAAAAGGTGTAAAGACAGTAAAAGACTACAGTTGGAACAGTATTTTTGTAAACGTACATTGTCCTTGAGCTGCAAAACCCATCCACAGCAAACTTTAATGTCCTGTCATCATTCATTCATCTCCACTCCGTAGGCTACGGATCGAAGTTGTAATCGTATGTCTTCGCACACTGAGACGTCAAGTTTCTTACAAACATTAACAGGACGATTACCAACTAAAAAGGTAGATTTCAGTGAAGACAATTGATATTCTGGGGCAGGGAGGTCAAGTCATTCTGAAAACATGATGCAAACTATTCTTTTATTTATAGCCTGATTTTTTCCGAGGTCATTAGGAACTGCTGTTGCACCTCTGAATATCCAGGCTGTAGTGAATATGAAGTATTCCGACAGAGTTGAATTGGGAAGAATAAAATGATCAGGAGTAGCTTGTCTGATTTAATGTCCATAGTGTTTGGAAACTGGCTTTCAAAAAATATGGATAGCACTGTCTAGGCACATAAATGGTACATTCTTATGTGCAAAATTATAATGTGTTAGATGGCTAGCATTACAGATGTGTGCTGAACTCAGTTAGTTATATAGGTGTTAATCCAAAGTGACTCCAGAAAGTGAATGGGAGTTACTTTGAAAGTGCACTCCTTTAGAGGAGACGAGATCCTACTAAACAATGTCAGAAAGACAAAATGCCTGACTTTTTGTGTAATGAAGATGTGAACACTGACAACGTCCAGTCTGTGGGTTGGTCCTCTCAAGAAAAGAAATCAAAAAGCTGTTTCTTAGCCCCATGTTTCTTTCTTACTGTTTTAAGTCCTTTATCACAGTAAATATACATCTTTGTACAAATCGCTTTATATGTCCACTTTTTACTCCTTTTTCCTGCAAAAATCAGACCAGGCAGAAAGGTAGACTTTTAAACTAAACTAATTTGAGCACCAAACTTTTTTTTTGGGGGGGTGGGGTGGGGGTGGAAAATTCTTTTGACACTTGAAATTCAATTTTGGAGCAAGATGCTGTGAAATGTTTCTCACATCACATATCATAATATCATCCTTCATTGTTAGTTGGGGATTTCTTTAAGGGATGCCACCACTGCTGTCATGTTCTCAGTTATTTATTTTGCTTAACCTCATTGTTTGCCATACTTTCCATGGCCCGTGCTACCATTTCTCATGTGGAATGTTTTGTGAGCTGATCTTGAGGCTCGGGCTAACTCTGGATTTGAATCTGTGTAGCTTTTTCACGAAGAGCTGGCCTTACAGTGGGTTGTGTGCAGCGGGAGCGTGCGGGAGGCAGCCCTACAGCAGGCCTGGTTCTTCTTCGAGCTGATGGTGAGCAAACTGGAAACACCTTGCTTATTGTCTTACGGTTCGTAGTTTAAAACACAAACGGCAACAACTGCAAGTGACTTTGTTGTAATTTATATTCCTATAGGTGAAGAGCATGGTGCATCATTTGTATTTTGCTGACAAACTGGATGCGCCAAGAAAGAATCGTTTTCCTGAGCGTTTCATGGATGATGTAACTGCTTTGGTCAGCACAATTGCCGGTGATATAGTCTCTCGGTTTCAGAAGGTAATGGCGAACAATTAAACTGAACCCGGTCAGAGCTCAGGCACCAGACCTCCTGCATGTTGTTTGCTGGTGCCTAGATCAGGAATTGTTTGAAAACTTACAGTGTGCTCTTCTTCATTTTTCTCTCCTGTTTTTCTCTTCCTTCTCTCTAGGATACAGAAATGGTCGAAAGGCTCAACACCAGTCTTGCATTTTTCCTCAATGACCTGTTGTCTATCATGGACAGAGGATTTGTTTTTGCTCTTATTAAGACCTGCTACAAACAGGTGAATGCAGATAAATATTATGACTTAACTGTGAACCGTAGCATAGCCTGTTACTTTAACTTTCTTTGGAGAGACAGTAAAGTATGGACACAGAATTCTGCTATTCAGGTCTTTTTAGAGCAGCTAGGCATTCTCAGTGGTGATTTAGAGTTTACGCCTCTCTGATTACAGTCTTATATGCGAATTAGCAGTAACTCCCTTGAGTGAATGGACATGCAGCAGGAAGGAAGAATTATTCCCTCTGCTCACCACGTTCAGAGTAATCGAATAAAAAATTAGTAGGAGGTTTTGTGAGGGAGCTCAGACTATTACAGTTTGTCAGCAGGTCTCTCAAGGACACATTGACCCTGCATGATCGTATTGATCACCAAACTCCCCTTCCATCCTTCTGAGAATGCAGGGTCTCCTCCCCCATAAGGAGGGTTCCTGTGTTATGCATTGGGAAGCTTACTCGCAATGTTGTGGCAGGGAAATCACCTCAAACCACAAAGTTTCATTTGACTACAAACATCCGTGCTGACACTCTGTACAAAGGAGATGACAAGGTATCAGGAGCTTAGGCTTAGACTCATTTTTGCTGCAGTCTAAAACATTTTATGTAAGGGGCAAGAACAGCAATAGCAGTTGAGCTTTGTTGCCTGCTGTGTATTAGCCAACCTGCATCTTTGACCTGTTAATGCATCACACTTGTGTGGTCCCACTTCTCATAACTCCCTACCGAAATCAAAAGGATGTGGGTATCATGTGTGAAGTACATAGTTCTTTATTTGTTATATAAATATGGCTGTTCTGTACATTTTGTATTGATACATTTCCTGTTGGCTGGGATGTGTATGGCTCCTGCACATCAGAAGTTTAATCTGTAGCACAAAGAAGTGATGTGGGTGCGACCATTTAATGATTCAAGCTCTTCAGTTCTTGCTTCGGAAGTGTTTTTTGGGACCAGTGGTGGGACGGGGGGCTCGTGCTACATTTATACTCTCTTTTGGTGCTAACTGCAATTTTATGGGCTAAACTTGCCAGGTGTCTTCAAAGCTGTATTCCTTAACAAATCCAAGTAACCTGGCATCTTTGAGGCTGGACTTCCTTCGCATCATCTGCAGCCATGAACACTATGTCACCTTGAATTTACCCTGCAGCTTGCTCACACCACCTGCATCTCCATCACCCTCTGTGTCTTCAGCAACTTCTCAGGTACAGTGTGACAAAGATCCTTTGAGGAAATGCAAGCTGAGCTTTGTTCTGAGACTTAAATCATATGAGGCAGTTGAACCGCCCATATTTTCAGTCTCTGCTTGCTAATGTTTTTTGAAAGTGTTTATTTAGAAATTGTTTTTTCCTGCCACATAGGTTTTGACTTCTTTTGATCTTTTATTGTTGAAAAAAGAATGCCCATATCCCTATCCTCATAGTGACCACACACTGTCCTTAGGGACCTAGTCCCCTCCTATATTGGACAAACATGTGACCATAAATGAGCCATTAAAGAAAATGCTCTGTCCAGCGTTACCCTTTTCTTAGAAAACAAGGGTCTTTCTAGCACACTGTAGCTTAGTCCTAGCCTGCTCAGAAAAAGTAATTTGAATTAGCAAGCGTGTTATTCAAGTGGATTAATTAGTTGCAAAATTATGTAAACTAAATCAAATTAAAGCCCTCTTTAGCCTGAATAAGAGCATCCATACCTGAGTTAAAAGTTCAATTAACCCACTTTTAAAGGTTATTTGGCTTAACTTCCCTAGGGCCTGCCCTGTGGGTGGGAAGGCAATAACAACAAACAGAATTAATGGAAGAGTTAGTGAGCTTGAATGTAACGTAAGTAGATGTGCCTAGATCCAAACAAAAAAGCAAAAAGGTAGTTTATGTGAGATTGTCTTTCATTCTGAAAACTGTTTCTAGTGTATTTCATAACCTTTGACTCTGTTCCAAGGGGCCTCATGATGCAACTTCTGAAACTTGATTTTTTTCAGAGTTCTGGGTTCTCCACAAATGTCCAAGACCAGAAGATTGCAAATATGTTTGAATTGTCTGTGCCTTTCCGCCAACAGCATTACTTGGCCGGGCTTGTGTTAACAGAACTGGCTGTCATTTTAGATCCTGATGCAGAAGGGTAAATCTTTACAATTTTTTTCCCCCAGAGTTTTCTGTAATTCCAAGCAAACGGTGGATACAAAGCAAGTTCTGTCATGGCCAGAATTGATGTAAATTTGTGAGCTGAGAATATAAGAAACCAGTTCTTTAAGAATCCTCTTCTTTCTCCCTACCTGTCATATTTCTTACTTCCTTAGGCCTGACTCTGTAAGCATGATTTCAATCACATTTTTCGAGCTGAGAAGAAGGGAAAAAGGTTCCTGCTGGAGCCCCCAGCTGCCACAGGGGCACTGCTGGAGCTCTAAGAGGAAAATAGCTTTTCTCAATTGTAACAAGAAAATAATTTTCAACATTTAGGAAGTCTCTGTTGCTGGTGGTTTTAAATGTTACAATGTATTTTGCCTGTGGTCCTCCCGGCTCTTTTTAAAGGTAAATTATGCATTGATGAGGCCCCTGCGGGTTACATAAATAGACAGCTAGAGTCAAGCATGCAGAGTTTGTCAGTGACTTGCCTGACTTGTGCAGCAAATAATTTTCTGGACTAGGAGTGTAGCGTGTAGTCCTGACATCCAGTCTGTTACTTGTGTTATTTAGGGCTGTATTCTGCGTTGCCTCTTTAAAATGGGTTTCAATGGAAATTATTGATTGCTTCCACAGTCCTAAGTTCTCTCGCAGGCATTTTTCTCAAGGTGGACTCAGGAATATCAGCCGAGTCGACAAATGCTGATGATTCATGGTTAATTCTGCCCCTTTACCAAGCAGTCTCAGGAGTTAAACATTCATTCTGTTTCCTGTTGGAGAAGAAAGTGATGCCATAAATTAGAATATTTCCTTGTATATGTACATAACACACTGCAGTCCCATTTGTTTGGCCTGAAATGGAAAAAGCAGCAAATCCTTACCCACGTACACTGTCTGCAGAAATCCTTTTTGTAGCATAGGAGCATCCTGCTCACTGGTTAGAAATCAGGTCCTGTCTCTGACCATATTTGCCCCCGTTCTTCACAAACTTTCTGTTCTCACCTGCCTGCCTCTTGAGCTCTCTCACCTTGCTGTTCTCAGCACTTAAGCTTGGACCAGGACAGTAATCTCTGCCCAGCTGCACAAAGGAGCTATCAGCATGATCTTGCTGGTGTCCACTGGGGAGACAGCTCCTCTCTCAAACCTTGTCTAGGCAGAAAAAGCCCCCTGATACCAGTTCAGCTCCAGAGATGCATTTTGATCAAAGCTCCTGAATTTTGGTGGAGATGTATACTAGTGTCATGGTTTAACCCCAGCCAGCAACTAAGTGTCACACAGCTGCTCACTCACTTCTCCCCCCCCCGCCCCACTGGGATGGGGGAGAGAATCAGAAAAAAAGTAAAACTCGTGGGTTGAGATAAGAATAGTTTAATAGAACAGAAAAGCAGCAGCTAAGAATGATAATGATAACACTAATAAAATGACAACAGTAATAATAAACGGATTGGAATATACAAGTGATGCACAATGCAATTGCTCATGGCCCGCTGGCTGATGCCCAGTTAGTCCCTGAGCGGTGATTCTCCCCAACCCCACTCCCCCCAGTTTATATACTGGGCATGACATCACATGGTATGGAATACCGCTTTGGCCAGTTTGGGTCAGCTGCCCTGGCTGTGTTCCCTCCCAACTTGTGCCTCTCCAGCCTTCTTGCTGGCTGGGCGTGAGAAGCTGAAAAATCCTTGATTTAGTCTAAACATTAGCAACAACTGAAAACATCAGTGTGTTATCAACATTCTTCTCATACCAAACTCAAAAACATAGCACAATACCAGCTACTAGGAAGACAATTAACTCTATCCCAGCTGAAACCAGGACAAACATCAGTGTGTTATCAACATTCTTCTCATACCAAACTCAAAAACATAGCACAATACCAGCTACTAGGAAGACAATTAACTCTATCCCAGCTGAAACCAGGACAACCAGTAATACATTTGTTTTTTATTGTTTTCCTGAATGACTTGCAGTTTGCAGCTTATTAGCTGTTCTCAGGCTTCAACCTGCATTTGCCCTGGTAGATCCACCATCTAAAGTAAACCAGTCTGTTCAGATCTGCTCTTCCCTTGTCTGTGAAGACTTTTAACGGTCATATGGTATCATCAGCAGGTTATTAGTAGAGCATTCGGACATGCCTGCCATTAAAATATTTGGGCTGCCATTTTAAAAAAGCTCAGAATTGTTCCCAGTTGCATTATCCTGTCCTGCAGCAGGAGTGGAGAGGTATGTCCGTTTAGTTGCTTATTGTGTTAGAACTTTGCCTTAGGTCTTGACAGGTGATACAGAGCCTTACGTGTGTTCTGTCCTTGCTCTTTTTGTTCCATTAGCAAAATATGTTAAATTTTAGCTCACCCATTTATAAGAACTCTTTGGATTGAGTTGGACAGAAATGACTGCGATACACTGGTGCGTTAGAGATCTCTCTGGGCTAGGTCCTGTACAGTAACAGTACAGTTAACTCATATTGCTTTTTTCATAGTGCCCGTGTTGCCCACATTGACTGATGTTACAGGACAGAAGTGAGAAAATCGGAATTTGGCCCTCAGTATTCAGTGACAAAAGTTAGTTTCCCAAAAGTGTGCGGTGTTGACAGGAATTCAGGCCAGGGCTGAGATAACAGAGGGGATGGTTGGAGGGCGGCAAGATCAGTTCATTGCATTATCAGCCAGAAAGATTAGGGGACCATATTTCCTCCTCTTCCCTATGGATCAATCCACCACTGTACCTGCTCTGTTCTGGAAAAGTGAAAAAGAAATCCATGTAGCCCTAGGTTTGAATTACGCTGCTTTATTTGGATGTGTATTCCCTACATGCAGTTCTATGGCCTGCAGGATAGTTTCCCTTGAACTGTTAGAAACACAACTTACGTGCCGCTTCTTCAAAATAACACGAAGACTTTTCTTTAACCTTAATATGAAGGAACCAGTCACTTAAAGAAGCCTTTCCTTCCTAGTTGTTAAGGGTCTCACTAATTACACAAACAAGCAATTGTAGGATCTCATTATGGCTTGATTAAAAAACGCAGGAAAGACGTGTAGCTACAACTAGCTAATGTCCTCCTAACCTGTACTGGTGTCTTTTTAATCATTTTAAACCCCCAACAATCCACTCAAAGCCTCTCGTCTCTTTTAACCAGAACTCAACTCTACTTTTCAGGTAAAGTGGATACTGCCTGAAATTCCGCACTTGTTTTAATACCTCAGGTCTGAACACTGAAGCTTATGTTTTGCTAATGCATAATGTATGAGCTTCCTTGGCTGCTTCATGCATGGGGTAAAGTTGTCTTCTTGGCCTGGTTTGCCTACAGAAGCAAATAGCTACAGAGATACCTGCTATTTGCTCTGAGAGAGTTTTGCCTCTGTGTGGTGGCTGAGGGAATTGAAAGGAGCAGAGCGAGTTCTTGAGAGATTCAGGGGAATTTGTGTTTTTAAGGCATGAGCACCAAGTAGGCTCACGCAGGGTGCCCTGCAAAAGGGGATGGTGCTTGGGCCTTGCCATCGTTTGCATCTTAATAATGAGGAAGGCCATTTTTTGCTCTTTTTCCTTCTACCCCTCCATTTTTTGGACACTTTTTATTCAGAATTATGGATCTGTAATCTACTGTTTTAGTTGAATAATTGCGTGGGGGGTCAGGGAACTGAAGCAGAAACTTCCTGATCATTTGATACAAGCAATCTTCTGTCTTAGGAGGGCTTTTCTTTCTGTAAATGGTGTTAAATAAAAACAAAAAAACCCACAATGAATAGTTTCGCTAAACCCACTGTCCTCTCAAGTTTCTCTCCCTGTTTTCCATATTCCCTAAGTTCTCCTAGTGGTCTTTAGTAGACTCGATACTTCAGCATAGCAGTAGCTGGGGCTTTGTTTTTGTATGGAAAATGTGGGAGTGTTCACATTATATTGGGTGTGCACCTCCACAAGATATTTTTGTACATTTTATGTGGCATAGTGAAAAGCCAGCCATTTGTAAAATACATGGGAGATCAAAAAACATGTGTAATGGCGGTTTATGTGAAGTTAAAAATAAAAACCAGGATTTTTTCTTTTTTTGAAGCCCCTTAGTTACAAAGTGTAGTTTGCTTTGGAGATATTAACTAATCTGCATGACCCAACTGTCTTTTAACAGTTTATTTGGATTGCATAAGAAGGTCATCAATATGGTACACAATTTACTGTCCAGTCACGACTCGGATCCGCGGTACGCTGACCCACAGGTAAAGGCCCGGGTGGCAATGCTGTATCTACCTCTGATTGGTGTGATCATGGAGACCGTGCCTCAGCTTTATGACTTCACAGGTATTTTTTATTCTGTGCTTTGAATATACGTTCATCTGCTCAGAAGACTTGAGTGTTTGGGTTCTAAAATTGAACTACAAAACCCTTTATTGTTGGATGTGTTTGTTTCTATTTCTGAATTATAGCTTTGAAATGTTTTCACATCCATTTCCTAAACTGCACTTGCAAAATGTATCTTCAATGACTGTTAATGCTCAAAAGCTGCATTTGCCCACTTGTTTGCATGAAGCGAAAAACTAGCAATGCATTTTAGTTTACATCTGGCTGGCTACTGTATTTGCATAGCCAGCCTCCTTCTATGTTTCTGACCTGCTTTAAAAAGTCACCCCACATACCGTACAATTCCCATAACAATTCCAAAGGATAAGCAGATTTCCTCTTCTTCTTCTTCTTCTTCTTCTTAGTATGTGCTCTGTCAGCAGCTCGTTTCAGGGGTGCTTTGCAAAGCGTTCTGAAGAGCAGCAGAGGTGGGTTATTTCAAATCAGGGCAGGGAGTCCAATCTGGAATAGTTTGGAATTTGGAGTTGTCTTCTACATCCTTTGAGTTTAATGACACAATAAAGCTGCAAGTAAGGATTTGGAGTGAAGTATTCAAAGGGACAAAAGGTCTATTTTCAGAAGGGTTCTAGATACTGAGGTTGTGTAGGTTGCATCTGAAAATTGTTGTTTTCTTTGCTTTGTATGACCTCAAATAATATTCCTGTTTACTTGCAGGACCCCATGAGTGTGATGATTTTCATTTTTGCATTCCTAGACAGTTCAATGAAACTAGCACTGCGGAGGGAGGCTGGGGAGAGAAACTTTGAATTTGGGGATTGACTAGATGCACGTGTTTCTCGGCAGAGAGTCACAATCAGCGAGGGAGACCAAGCTGCGTTGCTGTTGATGATTACGAAAGCGAGGGTGGAAGCATGATAAGCCAGACAGTTGCCATGGCCATCGCAGGAACATCGGTCCCTCAGCTCACCCGGCCCAGCAGTTTTCTACTCACCTCATCGGTACAAAGCCATCTCTCCCTATTCCTTGACTCTTAGTCTGTGTCAATAAGCAAATATTTACGCATGCAGGTCTTGTGGGGCTGATCAGTGAGTGATAGGGACTCACATCGGTTTGCAGCTGGGTGTTACACAGGGAGGCAGAGGGTGAAAGACGAGGGGAATAAATCACGCTTGCATGTTGTTGTGCATGTCTTGGAGAGGGTATAAGAAAATGCCAAGGAGGGATAAAAATCAACAAACCTCAGAAAATGGAAGAATTCTCTTTTCTGATAAAGATTCCCTTTTTCTGAAACAATCTGATAAAAGCTCTTTGAAGTGCAATGGTCATTATGAGCTGTAAGCCCTAAGCAAAAATTCCTACCACATCTAGATCCCACCTAGCTGAAGACATAAATGGGCCATTTCCCCTGTTCTCTGCACAGGGAGGGAATCCTCCTGATTCCAGTAGCAGGCAGGCCCTTCCATTTCTCCCTCCTCCTCCCCTTACTCCTTCATCAAGACCCCATTTTGCTGGGTTTTACATGCACTCAAAGTGAGACACTGGTACATACATGAGATAACGAATGGACCCCCTCTGCTTAGCTGTTAACCTGCTGGAGGTTATTAAAGGCATCTTGAGGGAAGTGGGTGTTTGCTGCCTGAACAGAAACTCATTCATGTAATGTGATTATTTTGGTTCAAACTGCTGCTTCACTCTTGTGACCTGACTGTCTGTGGGCTCCACTGAGCTGTTGGGTTGAGAAAGAGAAATATGTGTCTCCTGGTTGTTAGTAAAAAATGTCTATTCACCTTCTGTTCGGTAATCATTTAGGCTGGGGTGGTAGCTGGTGCAGATCCTTTTAGTGGTGATTGAAGTGTTTGGACATGAAATACAGTGTGGCAAATGTACTGACCTGTCTGTTTTAGAGTGGCAGGCAGCACTCCACCTTCTCAACAGAGTCCAGCCGCAGCCTTCTGATCTGTCTCTTGTGGGTGCTCAAGAACGCGGATGAAAGTGTCTTGCAGAAATGGTTCACAGACCTGTCAGTGTTGCAGCTCAATCGCCTGCTGGATTTGCTTTATCTTTGTGTATCCTGCTTTGAATACAAGGTACTGCTATGTCGTTTAAACCTCCTGAAGTTCCTTCTAGGGCTTGCTGAGGAACTTTCTGCAGTCGTGTCAAGGATGGGAGCGTAAAGGCATTTCCTGCTCTCTCCTAAGTATTTCCTGTATTCAAAATCCCAAGGCTAAGCATGTCTCTGTACAATCTCTAGCCTTTTTCCATGTTTACTTTTCAGCCATGCAAGTGTCTGTGCCTTGTTCTTCTTAAGCAGTTTGTGCTGCTTGCCACTCATCTGGGAACTGCTGCAGTGAAAGGGGATAGCTCTTGGTCATTTTGCTTACTATCAACAAGAAGAGAGGTTTCTGTAGCAATGCTGGAGTCTGGGTAGATTATCCAGCTAGCAACTAAACCTGTATTCCTTTCTTGCTGTATGTCTTTAGACAGGAAAGATATTTTGAGTTGTTAATGCTTAGAAAATATCCCAGATTGAAAGAATCTTCCCTCATGGTCTCATTTGAAACTTGCAGGGCAAGAAGGTATTTGAAAGAATGAACAGTCTGACGTTCAAGAAGTCGAAAGACATGAGAGCCAAACTTGAAGAAGCTATTTTGGGAAGCATAGGGGCAAGGCAGGAAATGGTCCGAAGAAGCAGAGGACAGCTAGGTAAGTAAAGAAGTCTTCTGTGCTGTCCCCTTTTTCCAAAAACTGCTACTCCCATCCCCAACAATTAATTTGCACCCGTCTGTGGTGTGGGATACTACCCATCAAGATCGTCAGACAAAGAGGCCCCCAGAAAAAGCTGTTTGCAGTTTGCAGCATGCTTCACTGGGTCTGCAAAATCTCTACGCTTTCCCCAAGTTCCATCTACAGGCAGCTTGTTTGTTACTTGATTACTTTTATGTACATGTGATCACGTCTCATTTATGGGGTGTTCTTGCCTGAACTTCTTCCAGTGTGGCATCTTTCAGAGCCACCTTCTAGTACATCCTGTTCAAGGATCAGAGTGGAAAACAAACCGCCTGATGTTGCTTTGATAGCTCTGAAAATGCCTGGATATTTCTGCTAACTTAATGAGGATTGAAATAGCCAGTAGTTGGGGTAACAAGCACCTTCTGATTATTTTTGCTGTTTACATTGTTTGGGAGGAAGGATGGCCCTGGGGTTAAGACAAGGATCAGAGCTGTGGTTTTGTCTCCTGCTCTGCCACAGGCGTCCTGGTACATGCGAACCAGTAATTGTAGGCTAAGTTGAATAAATATTTTAGAGCCATAAGTAATGAATCACTTCAGAGAGATGGGGACCTTCGTATTTTTTTTTCTTAATCTGGCCTGATTGCCTTTGTTACTTGAAATTCCCCTGTCTTCCCAGCAGCGAGAATAAAGACATAAAAGACGGTGAGGTAGGAAAGAGGGTCTCGGCACCACCCTGAGAACATGACTGTGTGCCAGTTGAGGACAGCAATATCGGGCTGCTGAGGATTGCGACACCCAGGGTCCTTATGTAGCCCAAGGAAGGCGCTTCTCTTACCAGCCCTGAGAGCTACCTCCCTGATTTGAGTATCTCAGCTGCCTCTCTCTGTTAGCTCTATAGTGAGCTGGCGTGTGGCAGTGCACAAAGTGGTCTGCGTTGCTCATTGCTCTCTTGCATACAAAACTGCTGCAAAGTGAAGTTGCCTCTCGTGCCACTCAGCAGTGACAATGTTAGGGGCCATGTAGATATCTTGGGTGAGTGCCACAGCCTTGGGCTCTAAGAAGTCATAGTTTGCTGTCACCTGTCACTTGTGAACAAATCTAGAGTTGCTACCCGTGAAAAAAAACTAGCATTAGATGACTGCTATTGTTTTGATATTATCCTGCAGAGAGAAGTCCTTCTGGGAGCGCATTTGGAAGTCAAGAGAATTTGAGATGGAGAAAGGATATGACTCACTGGCGTCAAAACACAGAAAAGCTTGACAAGTAACTCTGCCTTATCCTTCTACATTAACAATGTGACAGTGCCTATGAGAACACAGGGTCTCTCTCCCCATAGAAGGTCAATGGCAGCAGTCCACTTAGCTCTCATCCAAGGAAGTGTGGGCCCTCAGCTGGAACAGGGCTGGCAGTGTGCAAATAGCTTTTAGTCCAACGCTGCCCTATCTAACTCTTTGCTTTTCCACTGTCTCTTGTTTTCTTAGATTTTAAAGTGACATTTAAAGAGACTAATACAATCCATTACCTTCTTAAAATCCTGTAGTAAGCTGTAATTTAGAGAGAAGATCCATTAACAGTTTTCACAGATAGCGTATATATCTCATGTCATATTTCCTTTATTCCGTAAGAGCATTCTGGAGTTGTCAAAGCTCGCTTTCCTTTCCTGTCCTAATCCATCACTTTGATTGTTTTTCCACATGTGCTGTGCTTTTAGAAGCCACAAACCAGCCAGGTACTGTAGCATTGGTGTGCAGTTCTTATAAATGGCCATTTTGTACATCTGCAGACTCAATCATCACAGCATTGTTTGTGATGCTTGGCAGAAGTTTTCAGTGTGTGTGTGCAACTGATTGGAATGAGCTCTTTTTGCTTATTAGACCCGTTTCCTTTAAAATTCCCTCTTTTGGTGTGGTTTAATCCAGAGGGCTCAGGAGTTGTGTTTGAGCTTCGCTGTGCACGTTTTCTGTTTCCTCAAATTGCAACCTGCAGTCTGCATCCTCCCAGCAAAAGAATGATTCCTAATCCTAGGAAAGCAATCTCGGCCCAGGTGAAGCTCTGACGAAACTGAGGAGTGGGGTCCTCAGAGCCAGATGGAGATCAGGCCAAATTTTACCCTTGAAGACATTGATGCTTCCTGGAGTAGAAAGTACATCTTCACAGCTGCTAATTGCTTTGTCCAATCCAAGAATGTAATCTCTTGTTATGTCAAGTAGTGGCTTTTTGTCCAGGAGTCCAGCCCTGTTGAGGCATTGGGAAAGCCAAATGACCAGTGTGTTTCAACCTGCTAATGAAGTAATGCAGATTTAAATTCCACCATTGTACAACTCCAGAGCTCTGGACAGAGTTACACCAGATTAAAATTTGGCCTGAAGAATTTATCAGTTCACTGCTGGCACTGGGTCTGAGCCCTCTCCTTCCCAGAAGGACCTCATGTACATGTTAAACAGCGGTGGAATGCCTTGATGGCCAAAGGATGGTATCTCACCCCACAAAATAATCTGCTTGGATAACTCTACAAACCTGCTTTTTAACCCGCACTTGCTCACTGTGACCTGGGTCCATCACACTCCACTCCTATGGCACTGCAAGTGTGTCTTGTGTCCGTAGGTAGAGTCTGGCCTTTGAAACCTGACAAGCAAGACTTTTCACACGGAGAATTGTGCACAGCTAATTGCAGGTGGTACTATTTTATGCAGATGGTATTCTTTTATATAGGGCCAGGCCCCAAGCCTTCATATTCTGGAGCCTGAAGAGTAGATAATGAGCGTATGACCCAGCTCCCCGAGGAAGCAGTGTGGCAGGGGAGGGTTGCTGCAATACAGGTCCCAGAGCAGACTCAGCTGCCGTCCACTTTGTTGTGTATTTTGCTTGGATTTTGTCAGTTCCCATGGGTCACGCTCCTGCTGTGATTTGCCTTGGCATGAGTCTGTTGGAGATGGCACCTGTGGTAGGGCAGGCCATAGCTGGGCTCGTTAAATATACCACTGGATCTTTGCCAAATGCAGCTCGTGCCAGTGAAATGGGGTGGTTGCTGCTGAATTCCTGGGGCCACCGCCGTGAGTAGGTGTTTGAACTTTGTAAGACTTTCCAGGAAAGTAAGTGCCTGGCATATAACAGCAAAATTTTGTCGTTTTTCTTGGAGAGGCAGATATTCTTCAAGAACTGTAATGTAATGTCGCTTGAAGGGACAAAGGTTGCACCCTCAGCTACAACCAGTCTAGCTGCGGGGATCAACGGTGTAGCTATACTAGCTCGTGTAGCACCACCTTGTGTCCATAGCCTATAACATAAACCCATATGTTCTGTTCCTGGTTGTGCTGTTGCATGCCTAACGATGCTACTAAACCGGTTTTGAGTTGGACTTTGATTCTAAACTGTTGTTGTGTTCCTGGGAGAGTAACAAGTGTCAGGAAGTAGTGTGATCTCTCCTAGCATGATGAACGTAAATCCTGTGTAAGTTTGTATATGTAAAAAACCAAGTCTTTCTTCCTGTCCTCTTAATGGATGCGTTGAAATATCCTTGTAGTGTTGTCCGGCAATAACTATACAAATTGTAACTGGGAGTTTCCTGCTAATGAGAACATATTTTTGACTGGAAAATATGTAGATCTACTTCTTAAACAGAAAGTAATTTTTATTGCTTTCTTTTCTCTGATTAGATCAAGGGCAGAGATAGAACATGAGGCACTTATCGATGGAAATCTCGCAACGGAAGCCAATCTGATTATTTTGGATACGCTAGAGATAGTTGTACAGGTAAGGTTGATAAGAAAATAGAGATGTAATACCGTTACGACCACCTGGCCAGGCAGCAGTTTGTTAAACAAAACCTTCCTGCTGCTCTTAACTGCCTGGATGCTGTCAGAACTGTTCAAGTCCCCAGCTGCAGTGGGGAGGGTGGTAATGCCTCTCCTAATCCTCAGCCTGTAACAATCTGGTTTTACGCTGTAGTAGCTTCCTTCAGTCTTTTTGAAAGTTGTTCCCTTTTTGTAGTATAAGAAGTGGTTGTTCTAAAACTCAGCAATGAACTGTAAAAATTTCCAAGTCCTGACCTTTTCTAACCAATTCCTCTAGTTCTTTCCAAATCTGCCTCAAGTCATTAGGTTCCAGGTCAGCCTCCTGTATCTGTACTTACTTTACACGGTGCAGGAAAGCTTCCAGGCTCCGTGGTTTGTATGCACAGCCCAGCTATTTCCTCACTCCCCACGGGTGAGCGAGGACACATGGCAGTTTTGTCCCCTGCTTTCTGTACAAATGAAACCTGGACACGGACTGGAAGCAGGCGGTAACAGGCTTACCAGATCCACCTCTGAGCCACAGAGAGACCCAGGAATCCCAAGGGTTGCATCTTACACTTGAATAATGCACCTAGAAGCCAGCTACAGACTTTTCCTCTAGTAGAACAAGGTCCCCAAAAGTCAGAGCCTCAGTGGGTAGAAAGCGTCATCGTTCCACCAGCATTAGCGCATGGGTCAGGTTTTCAGTACCTGGGGGTTGAGGGTTGATTCAGTGACTGTTTTGCAGGCCCAGCTAAGTGGGTAATTTCTCCATGCCAAAGCAGAGTTGTTCTCTCTCTCTCTTTTCTCTCTCTCTCACACAAGCACGAAAACACACACAGGAGGTTAATTTTTGCTCATGCAACTCTTGGTTTACTTTTGACTGCAGACTGTTTCTGTGACGGAGTCCAAAGAGAGTATCCTCGGTGGGGTGCTGAAAGTGCTTCTGCACAGCATGGCCTGCAACCAAAGTGCACTTTATCTCCAACACTGCTTCGCCACACAGAGGGCTTTGGTTTCAAAGGTGAATTCTCTGCAGATGTTATACTATATTCTGAGCAATGCTGATGGAGGGTGGGACTGTTTTCTTCCTTTGCATTGGGGTCACTTCACCAAGCATTTACTATTTTGTGCAGTATTGATATGCAGGAAGTGTGGTCTGGGGGTTGATAAAACCTGACTGGTTTTCACGATCAGTACCTGTATTTATGCACTTTGGGTTTGACGGCTGCATGCCACAGTACAGTTCGCAGACTCTGAATGTGGTGTGGGTTCCTGCTCGCTGGCGGCAGGTGGTCAGAGGCTCCTAGCAAGTACAGAGCACAAAACACAGGTGGAATTTAAGTTGTATGAACCTCAATTAAAATTGATTTGTTTTACTGGGTCCATAATTTAAACAATTTCCCAGTTTCTGTAGGTGTACTGGGAAAAACTCAATGTTTTAAGCCTGAGCTTTTGGAACTGATGTAAATTGATCTAAGGGTGTAGATGTAGGGGCAAGTTGTGGGGGTAGGTAAAATGAGTTGCCTTCCAGTGCTGCCAGTGAGTCTTCTTTGCCTTACTGTAAAAGTGAAGTGATTCAAATTAGCATCATTCCCCACAAAACAGACTTCCTCTAATGCCAGTGTACGCTCATTGCTGAGGGTTGCCCTGTTTTTTTGTCTGAGTGCTCGTTCCTGTCTGTCCAAGCACTAATTTTCTCATGTGCTGTTTTCCCAGTTCCCTGAGCTGCTGTTTGAAGAAGAGACTGAGCAGTGTGCAGATCTGTGCCTGAGGCTCCTGAGACACTGTAGCAGCAGTATCAGCACGATACGGTCGCATGCGAGTGCCTCTCTTTACCTTCTGATGAGGCAAAACTTTGAGATTGGGAATGTGAGTATCCTGCTGCACTTCATTAGGTTATTACGTGTAAACTGGTTGGGGACTGCTGGATGGAGCTCTGTGTATTCCTGTGGGAGAAAGGCTGTTGGAGGGCTTACCGTCGAAATGAGCATGACATGCAAAGGGAAGAGAGGCACGCAGCAGTGGCATGATTTTGCTAAGCTCCTGATCTTGCAGTACCTCACAGTGCTGGTCAGTGCATAGCAGGAGTGTCCAGTCTCCAGTGTCAGAGTCCGAGCTGTATGCCCAGATTATCTTTGCAGGCAAGCTGCCTCTCATGTCGGTTTGTAGAGAGATGCAGAGCCCTGCCTGGAATGTCCACCAGCTTCCAAACCTGTCAGTTTGGAAGGTTTGCCTACTCTTCAGATTGGACAGTTTGCACTTGAGAGGCTGTTTGGAGGAACTCCCCTCTGCTTTGTTTTCACACACCTCTAGGTGAGAGCAGAAATAGCCACACAGCCCTTTCTGTGTCACAGCTAATAGTGCGCCCTTTCTGAAAGGGCTGTGTTAGGGGAGGTGAGTTAGCAATGCTGGGATTTTGTTTTCATTCAGATCTTTACCTCTAATTACATCTTCGCTCGACCCACCCATGTGCACTTTAAATTGTCAAGAAAATTCTCATCTTAACTCTTCCAGCTGGTATTTTGCAGGCATACATGTAGCTATGTATCACAAAGTGCTCCTCCAGCCATCTTTGTTTACACTGTTTTGGTTATAGTCCCCCCGCAGTGAGTAGCAGAACTGGAGGCACCCACTGGTTCTGGGCCCAGGGACTATTAGTGGATTGATAGCAGTGAGTTAACAGTGACTCCAGTTTTTAGGCTAGACCAAACCAAAAGCAACTGTCTGGAATGAAAGCTGTATCACAGGAGGGAGTTGAGCATCGTCCTCTTCAGGGTATGTGAGAGAAGAGCATGCAGAAGGAGGAAAAAACTAAAACTTCTGCAGGAGAATCTTCACCTGGAACTAAATAATGCTGTCATCAGGTTATGAAGTTCAGCAGCACCAGAGGTTTATTGTAATCACTGCTCTGAGACAGCCCTTTCTGCAAAACTTGAGTTTTCTTTTTTGTATCGGGTATCTTTCAGGAGGAGGGTACAATGACCAGAGCACTGATGTTGCAGCAGACTGTTGCAGTATCTCCAGGTTGTTGAAATGCTGTAACAATATCTCTTGCAGAACTTTGCCAGAGTGAAGATGCAGGTGACCATGTCTCTCTCATCCCTGGTGGGGACATCGCAGAACTTCAATGAAGAATTTTTGCGACGTTCCCTGAAGACTATTTTGACATATGCTGAAGAAGATCTGGAACTTAGGGAGACAACATTTCCTGATCAGGTAAAAGAAATACTACAAGGGAAGTAATGTGTAATTCATTAACAGGCTGTGCTTAAACCTTCATCTAGAGCTGGAGAATTTGCATGCATTCCCTGAAGGAGGTACTTTTTTTTTTTTTTAAATCGCCTTAATCAAGGACCTGGGTTTTATGTACTAATTCTGACAACAAGGTGCAAACACACAAAGGTTCAGAGTGACTGTGGTCCTAACATATCAGTGGTTAGCTCGATTCCCATTCCCAGTTCATTACAGCAGTATATTTTTTACAGGTCCAGGATCTGGTGTTCAACCTCCATATGATCCTCTCTGACACGGTTAAAATGAAGGAGCACCAGGAAGATCCAGAAATGTTGATTGACCTAATGTACAGGTAGAGTTTATAACCATTGCACTGTAAGGACAGTAGATGTCAGTGCTCCACACGGTGTTTGAACAGCTTAGTACCTGCTGCACTTCCTGTGTTTAGGGCGTGAGGTATCGTATTGCTGTGAAATTTGAGTGCTTGTTTTTATTAGCAGTTATTTTACTTTGAACTTAATCCCGTTTTAAACTGCTTGCCATGATTCACATTTCACCTCAAAACAGCACAGCTTCTTGCTGTTTGGTTTTGGACTCAGATGTTGCATATTTGAGCCCTTATAGAGCTTGTTTTTGGAGCAGTTCCAGGCCTCAGTGCTCATGGACCAATATATACCTGTCTGTTGTGTTTGAATGCGGTTGTTTGGCATTTATGTAGCTTATCTTGGATAAAAGTAGTTTGCATTCCCCAGCAGTCTCTAACAATCTCCTCCTCCACCTGAGTAAAGAACTGTCCCTGCTTACATCAGGGAAAACGTAAGGATCTTCCAGGACCTGCTTGCAGAAAAGGCTTTTTGGTGATGGTACATATGATGGTCTCCATATGCAGAAGATATACCAGAGCCGTGTTAACATCCCGACTACCAAATTGCATGGTGTGGTCTGCACAAATGGTCCTGAAGGCTTCTTAGAAGGTGGCAGAGATTTTGTCATAAGTGACCAGGCAGGTCTGCTCTGATTGTCCCACACCTTTGGCTTACTGCCAGTCTCCAAGTGAAATAGGAGCTTTGGTCAAGAGCTTCAGCAGTCACCCATAAAAGCATTGTGCCATTGGGGGTAGCTGCAGTTGCTTGCCTGCCTCTAACTGGCTCAGAAATTCCTAAAGTATTATAGGGTAACTTTCCGTCTATATAGCTTCTTATCTCATGCATTTCTGGATAGCCTAGCACTGAAGGTGGTTATTATTTAAGTAGAAGTAACTAAATACTAATCACAGACGTTTTCTTTTCAATTAGGATTGCAAAGGGCTATCAGAATTCCCCTGACCTGCGTTTGACGTGGCTGCAGAACATGGCTGGAAAGCACTCCGAGAGGAGCAATCATGCTGAATCAGCCCAGTGCCTGGTCCACTCTGCAGCCTTGGTGGCTGAATATCTAAGCATGCTGGAAGACCGAAAATACCTCCCTGTAGGGTGTGTTACATTTCAGGTGGGAATTATCCTCCGTAATGTACTTTTGGGTTTTGTCATCTGCTGCTGAGATACAGTCTCTCCACATGCCAGGTGTTACTGTGCCTACATATTCGTACTGCACTTACTTAATTTGTTTTGGGGAGAATGCATTACAGCAACTTCTGAAAATTTTTACTATGCTTGAAGACTGTCTTGGTTCCCCTAAGTCTTTACATCCGTGGTCTGAATGAATCTAGTTCTTCTAATTTCTCCATTTAAGTCATGGGGTTTTAACCTCTTTGATTTAGCCAGCGTGTCGTGGGTGCAGTTGATGAAAGTGGTTCCTGTTTAAGCAGGACAATACTGAGCAGAACAAACAAGCACATACTTCGCTTTGAATGTATAGGTCGTCCAGTCCAGTTAGCTTAAGCATGTGCTGAAGTACTGTGCTCGCTCAGAAGGAAATTAAATAAAATGCACGTGAAAGCTGCCTCTTTAAAATTTTAGGATTTGACTGAAAATCAGCTGGCTTTCAAAGTATTGCAAGTGTTGAATGTTGTTTAAATTGAGTAAAAATATTTTATCTACATTATATCTCCTTAGAACATATCTTCCAATGTTTTGGAAGAGTCAGCAGTTTCTGATGATGTTGTGTCACCAGATGAAGAAGGTATCTGTTCTGGAAAGTATTTCACAGAAGCTGGTCTGGTGGGATTGCTGGAACAGGCTGCAGCATCTTTCTCCATGGTAGAAGACTTTAATTTCTTTACCTATCTTCTTCAGCAGTCTTACACTGCTGGGCAATATGAAGGAAAATGTTTTCTCTATTAGCCTGTATAATTCTATTATACCAGCTTAATTTGCATGGAGCATTTGGAGTTTTAGTTGTTCCAGATAGCCCTGTTTGCCCTCTGGAGTAAACTGTGCAAAGAACGGGACCTGGGACCAAGAGGCTTTTGTGTGTTTCCAGTGTCTTTCACTTCGACACTGCACATTTGGGAGTTCACAGTAGCAAAGAAAGGCCGTAATGTTTTTCCTCCTCTTCAAAAAGAGTGGGCCGAGAGCTTTGTGCAAGCAGTGTTAATGAGCTGGTAGTAGCGTATCCATCAGAAACCAAGGAAAGCAAGTGAATTATTTCCCACAACACAACATGAAATATCATTCAGTGCGTTTAAGTACAAGCAGCAATAACTCCAGGGCAAAGACCTAGAACCCCTGCTGTGGGCTGGCTGAGCCATGCCATGCAGTGTCTCTGCCTGCGATGGGCTGGATGCCCTCCGTTAGAGACATCCTAAGGAAACTTCACAAAGCCCGTCTCACGGAGGGCCAAAATTGGATGCAGAAGTTGCTTAGGTTGAAGATGTGCTAAATAGAATGAGCTGTACTGTGCACTTAAGCTTCCATATTTTAATTCCCATAGATTTGGTTAGGATCCTATTTAGCTTGTTGTGCTCTTGTGCATATATCCATCCAAAATATCCTAGTTTTGATTCTGTTAATAATCTTATTTCTCGTAGCAATGTGTAATGCATTAGGCTCTTGATTACAAGGGTAACTGAGGATTTTATTCCATTCATGTATGGGTATATGTTAAGAAAAAATGCTGATTACATCACAGTGGTATCTAAGCCACCTTTTCATTTTGCAGTTTTATAATTTAAATGCTGAGAGTATATATTATTCTTACTGTTGAATTGATGGAGCAATCTGATGGACCTTATTTTTGTAGGCTGGCATGTATGAAGCAGTTAATGAGGTTTACAAAGTCCTTATTCCTATTCATGAAGCTAATAGAGATGCCAAGAAGCTATCTACTATTCATGGTAAACTCCAGGAAGCATTCAGCAAGATTGTTCACCAGGTAATGATTTGAATTTTCAGCTGCAATGTGAATTGTGAAGAAACTTCAAATGCTCAGCAAATAAAAACTACCTATTGAGGAAAAACTATTCTAATCAGATTACATGAGACTTGTCAAATGGTGACCCACAGTAAATGCAAGGATCACTAACAGGCGTTTTTTTCTCTCTGGACATTTAACATGAGAAACATGAGAGAACACCACATACCAAGTTTCACTGTAACTTCAGAAATATCCAAGAGTTAAAAATTCCAATCATCTGGCAGTTTATCCTTTCAAATGTTATTTTAAACTGTGTTTTGCATGCTGGGAATAACCACTGTATCTTGCCTTTAGCCCGGTAGGTAACATTCAGAAATGTTGGGGTTTTATTTGTCTGCTCATATGGTGGATAAATTATTGATAGAACCTTCTGAAGCTTAGATGGTGCAAAACCCACCAGCTTAGGTGCTGAGTATTTGATGAGAGACATCAGAAGTTACCAACCCTCACAAAGCTTGACAGACCTCAGCTAAGCAGGAGACGAGCGCACTTGGCAACTCTCAAGAAGCACGTGTTATATTCTAGGAGAGGCCTGCTGGGTGCGTGCCTTTCTGTCAGGGCAGGCAAGGACCCGGCAGACCCTCCTCCAGTACATGCCAGTGCTGCTCCGATCCCCCCACCCCAGTCAGCTTTCTGGTCATGGGCTGCTGGGTACGTTGTTTGTCTGTTGGTGCAGTTACCTTATGCTGCCATCAGCTCCTCCGTAGATGTTGATTAGTACATGGATTTCATAGGATCCAGCTGAGGGTCTGGTGGTTTTCTCTGTGTTCTGGCATTGCCAGATTCCTGCGGTTAAATGAACCGATAGAGGACAATCGTTGAGTGTCCTTCTGGGCCAGAGAAGGCCATTTTGGGTGCATGATGACTTATAATCATTGAAACCATTTCAGGTTTATGATACCTTACATTGATGGTCATGTTTTGGCCTTTGAAACTTTTTTTTGGTTTCTGTGACATGCGCTTTTTACTTTTTATTACACAGAGTACTGGCTGGGAGGTAGGTAACTCCATTTTAGTTAGTAAAGAACACTAATAGATTTTTTCAGATGACTCACGCCAACGCTTGCCCACATGTGCTAGTTGTGGGTATTTCTGTTGCTGTCTGCTGTTAAAACAATTCATTAACCAAAGAAATACCAATAAACCGATTGTGGTTGTAGTAGGAAATTCTTCATAAGAAGCTGTAGGTAGTGCATGGATGCTGATGTGTTCCACTAATGAGGTTCTTTGGTGAATGAGCCACTGTATCATCACTAGTTTGTTTTTATAATTTGTTTATATTTCTTTTCATCAGCATTGACACAGAATATCATCCCTTCATGCCATATTTTCACCCCACCCACAGGGGTCGATTTAAGCAATAATGCTCAGAGGTACTGAAACACAAAACTGGTTTACTGCATGTGCAGACCATATCTCAGAGAATAGGCTGCTTCGTTCTGTTTGTTTAAGAACAATCAATATGTTATGTAGCTGTTTATCTGGCAGTAAAATAGCTTGGTTGTGTTAACTGGAGTCAGTTTTGCTGCTTTCATTTTTGTAGAGGCTGTTTGCTCACATTTCTACAACATACACTGTGAGAACCACACATTTGGATTAAAAATAGACAAAGCAGTCAGCTTCATCTGCAGTCGCACACAGCACAACGAGTTGGATAACTCAGGCCCTAGTCCAGTCAACACAGTGGGTACACGAGCGTCGAGAAGTCTCAGAAGACATTTTAAATGTTTAGTGAATATGATGTTACATTATTTGCTTAGATGTCAGCTGTCCAGTTTATCTCTGCTTTTTTTGTGAGTCAGGCAACTCAGTATGGGCCATCTCACTCCAGGTTTCCACCACAGGAGAGCACTGAAGCCCACACTTGAACTGGGGCCAAGACCGAATTTCTTTGGCATTGTGTGACATAAATAATTTGGGCTGCTGGTGTCTGAACATCAGTTTTAATTCCAGCCTAGCAAGAAATGAAATCCAGTAGCTTAAAAGTAAACACTGACACTTAAGGGCTGGCCCTGTAAATCGTTTATTTGTTCCTGTGAAAAGTCCCAGCAGAGGAGGCAGCACAGCAATCCAGAATACATGTTGTAGGGGTGTAAATGATATGTGTTCAATAGCCAACAAATGTGAAGGCCTGTGAGCATCTATTTTGATTAGTCTGCCCCTAAATCGACCCCTGAAGAAAATCCTGTCATTGGTTATGATTCTAACATCACTCAGTCATGTTTTACTGCATGGTAAAAGACACCCATGGTTTCAGTTCTCGTCTGTCGTCGTGCTCCTTCATTGCCACACTTTTTCTGATCTTTGTGCTTTGTAGCTTTCAGATTTGTTGCATGTTTTGCCCTTTTTCCTTATTTTAAATACTTTAATTGATGCTCACCCTTTTTTATTTTAAAGTTTATTTGCTGCCAATTTGCTGCTTGTTTGTTTTTTGGAATTTCCCTAATTAAATACTTTCTGTTTTCTCCTCTATCGCCCTGGTTGCTGACCCTCCTCCCCACTCTTACTATTGTCTGTTGTGGTAAGTTCCTACTTGTGGAATTTTTTTTTTCCCCCCTCTCTCTTCCCCCCCGGCCCCCCTTTTTGTTTTTTTTATTTTACACTGTGGAAACCCCAATTTCATTTTGCCAAAGAGCTATGCCAACAGCGGGACCCGCCCCCCCATGTCACAAGGAAAGTAGTATTGCCAACTACAAGCACTGACGTAGCCTGAATCTGGCACCAATGCATTTCTGAGATCTGCTTAAACATAGCAAGTGGTGGGGTTTTCTGCTTGTGTGTTTGTTCATTGAATAAATGTTGAATTAGTTCTTTTTGTTTACTTTCCAGTTAGGAAAGTTGTTAGGGAAAATCTTTTCATGCTATGCCATGAGAACTCAAAAATGCTTTTTAAAGCATTTTTGAGAGTATGCACGGTGAGGTTGCCATCAAATAGCAGGACTCCAGGAGCTGGTACTCTCAAAAAATCAATATTGGAAGACTTGTAATAGTTGGCAACACTGCAAAGGACCTTGGTTTAAAATTGAGCAAGAAAATAACAGTGATCAGTTTGGTAAAGATGATTGGCTTTTGCATTCTGCACAGTGTGTATTGAAGGAGTTAGTTTTATTCCTACATACCTCAGGCTGACTCTGTCTTCAGGCAGCTGCTGCTGTGTTGGTCTTGGTGAAGAAAGCAGATGATCACTCTTGTGTCTGATTTTTTTCAAATCTTGTTGGCAAAGCTTTTTGTGTGCGTGCAAGAGATAACTCTAAAACTTTATTCCCAGCAATTTTGAAAGGTATTTACCATGCATAATAACAAATCATGAACCTTCATAAATCATGATGGCTGTTATCTGCTCTGCCAGTTCTGTAATGGCTATTCAGTGTTCACCTTCATTCTCTTCTCCTCCCAAAGACCTATTATTTTTCATAAAATAATAGGAGATAAAATGCTTTTAATAATTTCTCCCTCATATCTGCATTTTTAGCTCTTTTCAGAAACAAGACCATGGAGTATTTTTAAGTTATTTGGTTTGTTTTCAGTACTATGATTAGATAGACTTTGGTATTGGCTAAATTTCAAAGACCCTAGTACAGAGCCATCCCATATTCTTAATGCCAGGCATGAAACTGAGCTCTCCTAATCTCAGGGGACTGGCAGCTACTGAATGTGTGTGTGAGGTATGGAATGGCCCATAGGGGTTTGCTCTCCAGAAGAAGTTTATTTCCATCCCTTTGCTCCCAGGTACAGATCCCCCAGTATGGGTCACATATATTTCATGGCTGATGGATCCAGGGCTTTGTGGGGAGATCTTTCTGTCGCATGATGGGCTAACCAGTGCTTCTCGCTGTCAGCTCTTCTCCCTGGGATCCTTATCATAACTGAGTTCCAGCGACTGGATTTATCAGGAAAAGCCAGTGCAGCTGGTCTTCATGATGATGAAAGGAGTGCCTAAGTTGGGAGCTGCCTTCACACGGGGGCACTGAATCTCACCGGGCTTCCCTGCTGCTACCACTCCTGGGACTTCCCAATGCCCCATTACTCTTATTTTAGGCATTTAGTAAATGCCACCAGAACTCCTTGTTAATTTATGCTGATCAACAGACAGCGTTGTTTTCTTCCTCCCTCGTTATTTTTACAGCAACATAAATGAACGCTGCCTGTAACGAATAGCTGTCTGGGCAGATGTCCACATGGCAGATACTCACCTTGTAGGAACCAGGTTCTGCACATGCTTCATACTGTGAAAGTCACTCGCCGAGTAGGTAGGAAAAAGCACATGAATTAGAAGAGCAGCAGCGTCCCCTCCATCGCTGGGGCCGGCCCCGTGTCTGTGGGTTGGGGCAGGATCCCACCAACTTCCACGTGGAGCGTGCCCAGGCCCCGTGTAAGGTTTGGGGAGCTGTTTCGTATGGCAGTTCCTGTTAGGGAGACTTCTTGCTACCTTGAATTAAAAAAAAAAAAAAAAAAAAACAAAAAACAGCACAGCAAGCTGGAAATGCTGGGCATTGAGGGATTTTAGGATGGGTAATATTGCCCAAAACTGCGGCTTTGAAAAGGCAGCGATGAGTAAATTAAGGGTTCAGTAGACTGCTCATTCCTGTATGGGTCCAGCAGGATGGGCACTGAAGAAAGACAGGGAGTCCAGGGAAATAGCAACCAGATGTTGCCAGATGGTACTTCCAATAAAACAGAATAGCTTTGCAGAATAGGGTCACACACTGGGAGGTGCTTCTGGGGATGGCTGTGGTGTGACGAAACCCTGTAGTCTACGCTGGCAGGTGGAGCTGGATAAAAGTTCCTCTCTGGAGGAGGGATGCTCCGAGGGATGGGCTAGAGCAGGGGTCCAAGGAGCCGCCTGCCCCCCATTAAGCATATGAGCAACTCTCGGTGCGACTCCTTGTTTTCTTAAATTGGAGCATGTGTCCATACTCTTGCCAGAGCAGAGCCGATGAATTTGTATCTGGCGATGTCCCATAGTAAAGCCAAGATGTGGCCTGCACGTATTAAGCAAGGCTGCTGCTGGCTCTGGTTGCTTCAGGCTTCACTTCCACTTCAGAGCTGGGCATCGGTGAGCTTTGCCCCACTGAAGGTACTTGGGGCGAGCAGCAGCCCTCACCCCAAAAAAGCAACGCCGCATCCTCCTGGCTGTCCCTCAGGCAAAAGGAGCCAAGCTGTGCCAGGGCAGCTCCGGAGTGACAGCCCAGAGTTTCCTCCAGGCCACAAGAAGGCGGTGGCTTGCTGTGACAGTGCTTTTTCCAGTCTCTGGAGTTTGCCTGAGGGTTTTTTTCTTATTTATGTTAGTTTGGCTTATTTATCTTCTTTGCCTTCCATGGATCATGTTCACCATCACCACAAGAGATCAGTTTTGCCATAGCAAAATACTAAAAAAAAAAAAAATCATACACAGCAGCCAGGACATCTGTAAGTGCTGTTTGAAACCAAACACCAGCCCAGATTCAGAAACATTGAGCATTATATACTACATCACACTTTCTCACGAGAGTAAAGGTGAACATTTTAGAGTTTCTTGCTGAAAGGCATTCTGGTTTGTGCATGCAGCGTGAGTTTTTTTTAACAAAAATCAAAGGTCTGATTTATTTTTAAAGTGTTTTCTTCTCTCTCTCTCTCAATCAGATTTTCTTCGTTACTTTTCCAGCAAAAATCTTTCTTGTTTCTCTACTTTTGTTGCGTTTCTGGGCCAAATTCACCACTGGCTCAAATGGAAGCAGGTACATGATACAGTGGATTGCATCTGCTTTCACCAGGAGTGACTTTGGCCCTCTTTACTAGACGTTAGTTACTAGAAGAGAACATAACACCTTCCAGTTGACATGCTATTTAAAAAGCACCTGCGTGTGTGTGTGAGTGAACCAGACAATGACTTCGGCCCAATCCTGCAATTACTTGAGCGTGGATTACGGGGGCTCCGGTGTGGGTGATTTTCAGGGGTGTCTGTGTGCAATATCCTCCCTGCGTGCTGCAGGCTGTCAGCAGCTGGACCTCCCTGCGCCTGTGCCTACAGGCTACGGACCAGGCTAAGGGGTGTCTGCACAGGATTTGGAGAGCCTGAAATAATTACCCAAATGAAGGGACTTGCCTTTGGCTGTTCCTCAGAGACATCCAACACCCCCAGACTCCTCCTGGGGTGGGAAAAGTCATTGCAGGGTTGGGCTAATGGTCCTAACTGATCCATATAATTCCATGTTAGTTTATAATTTCATTGCGGTGTTTGCTGCTAAACGCATTCATGCTGAGTTCCAGGTGTGTTTTTTCTTTCCCTTCTTTCTTTCTATTTTTTTCCTTGTTTCTTAATTTCTTTTTTATTTTGCATAAATTCAGGAGTCTGCCTGCAGCCGTGCTCGGGGGTATGCATGTCTCCACACTGAAATAACCTTCTGTTTCTCCAAACCTAGGATGGAAAGAGGATGTTTGGCACCTACTTCCGGGTCGGTTTTTATGGAACTAAATTTGGAGACCTGGATGAGCAAGAGTTTGTTTACAAGGAACCCGCGATAACAAAGTTAGCTGAAATTTCCCATAGGCTCGAGGTGAGATAATTGTGGCTGACCTCAAATTCTGTCTGTGAGTTGCAGTTTTAACTATTGTTGCATCAGTTATTTGAGAGCCGCGTTACCAAATTACAGGAAGCGGCGGAAATGAAAATCGTTGGGCAAAACCAGCGCTGTGCCTCTTGGAGACTGACGCAAGGCTGAGCTTAGAGAAACAAGTCACTTGGCAAAACAGTTTGTGGAGCCCCATGCAGTGACTGAGAGCTGGGCCTGACGTCTCCTGTCCTCTTGCTGGTGCCACCGCTGCAGGAGGCGGGAGGAATGGAGGGAGAGGAGTCCCACAGGTTTTCCCTGATCTTGCAGCAAGATCATTCGAGAATTTGTAGCACATCATCCTGTGTTTGCATTTCTCTTCAGCCGCCTGGTGAGGATATGATGACCTGGGCTTGAAAAAAGGTTGACATGTCTTCCAGTATCTGACTTTCAGACAGTATTGCATTTTGCTGTCATTTTGTTGCCTTCACATAGTGTTCCTCTACTCCTAGAGATTGAACCCTCTAAGGTGGCTGAATTTCAGAGCCCCTGAGGTGGGACATCACAGGTCTGAAGTTTGTTTCAGCCGTGAACAAGCAAAGGCAACTCTCGATTCATCTAACTGGGGCTTGGGTGCAGCTCCGGGTACCACCCAGTGACCATCTGTACCGTGTAACGGTTAGCCTGGCCTGGTTTTGTGCCAACTAACCTGTGTCTAGACAATGTCTTAACACAGTCTGGGGAACAGCATGGGTCAGAGACTGTTCTCATCTGTGCACGTATGAGGCCATCCCCAGCGGGAGAGGAAGAGTGTTCAGCAGCATGGGTCTGGGCCGTGCCACGCTACTTGTTCGTAGGGCCCAGAGGGCAGACCTGGCCCTATTTTATTTGCTAGAACAGATCTGATGTCACGTTGTTGCTCACAACAATTCAGCTGCTGTCATGTTGCGCTGGAAGCAGCAGCGTTGTTTGAGGTTTAAGCCCATGAAACTGAGTTCAGAACCTGGCCATTCACCCAGCCCAGCAAAGCCGTGCTCTGATGCGGCACCTGATTTCCAGGCAGATCTCGTATTGACCCCAGTTTTCAGTTGAGCTCACAGACACACAGCGAGCTCAAATGGCTTGTTCAGAACCACGCAGCGTGTGTGCGTGCAGTTGGAAGGCTCCCGAGTTCTCCTGCCTTCCAGGGTGTTAGGCTTGTTTTTTCCTGTTGCCCCTGGAATGCGACTGATTTAATTCTCCTAGGTTCAGCAGATCACATTCAGCTCCGGCACAGCTACTGTTGAAGGCATGTGGAGCTTCGCCTCCCCTGAATATGCCTTTGTCTTTCCAACCCCCATCTCTCATGGCTGCATTTGACGTTTTCTTTCAACGCATTTGCTCTTGATTGTAGGGATTTTACGGAGAACGGTTTGGTGAAGATGTGCTTGAAGTGATTAAGGACTCAAACCCTGTGGACAAATGTAAACTAGATCCTAACAAGGTAAGAACCCAAGTACAGGTTTAGAAGTAGAACAGACCCTGAATGTATGCTAACATAATGGGACAAATCCTGCCCTGAATTTTGCCAAGTAGGCAGTGAAATCCACGAACAGAGCGTCTTGTGACTGCTTGGGATGAGAGCTGGGGAAAACCATCCCAGCAAAGGAATGCAGAATTAGCCAGTTCGTTCCCTGCCCTTGTAGTGGTTGGTGGGAAGGGAGGAGACGAAAGGACAGCAGAGGCCCAGGCTGCATTTGCCTTTCTCTGTAGTCTCTGCTTAGTGCAGGAAAGGAAGGGAGTTTGCCATTCGCTGGCCTCTGGCTTTTGTGCAGCTGCAGCATTTTGTCACTCTTGTGCCATGTCCTTTAAGCGTAGCAAAAATAAAAGGAGCGTGCCTAAGAAACAGGACTGTGGCTTAGGACAGGGCATTATCTGCAGGGAAAGGAAGGAGACGCTTCATGTGAAGAGCATGAGAGGAGAGGGGCAGTGAGCTGTGTTTTATCCAGTCCAGAAACTGCTGAGCAGCTACCAGCACCCCTGGTCCCTGTCAATGTGAGTGTGATTTTTCTGAGTAAAGGCAAAACCAAGTCCTAGTTCTTCCAGAGGTGGCTTCAAGAGGAAAGAGAGCTAGCTGAGTTATTTCACTGCTAAAAAGCAGGGCGCAGGAGTCGGCTCTTCTCCTCTGGACCCGTACCTCACTGTGCCCACCTGGGTTCCTTCCTGCAGGCCTACATTCAGATAACCTACGTGGAGCCGTACTTTGACACGTACGAGATGAAGGACAGGATAACTTACTTCGACAAAAACTACAACTTGCGGCGTTTCATGTACTGCACGCCCTTCACGCTGGATGGCCGAGCTCACGGGGAGCTGCACGAGCAGTTCAAGCGCAAAACGATCCTGACGACGTCCCACGCCTTCCCTTACATTAAAACCAGGATAAACGTCATTCACAAAGAGGAGGTGAGGGCTGTGCTGTCAGGGCCTTCCTGTGTTTGAAGGGAAATATTATAAAAGGCTAAGGGAAGTGGATGCTGCTGAAACTCGTGCATGATCTACTCTTGTATTTGTAGTTTAATACCATGGCCATGTCCCTTCACACTGTCAGATTAACACAGATGCACCCTCCTGGCCGTCACCAGCCTAGCTTCCCCCCCTCTGTTAAAGATGCAGGAATTCGGCAGAGAGCGAGAGCAGACAGTGCCATCGTGAGCTGCTCTGGTCATTCACTGCAATGACTCCTTCGTTTTGAGTTTAAGAATGCCTCTGAACTTTTCCCTGTTCCTATTCAACCTAAACTAAACCCAGACCGATTTAGTAATGCAGTATGTCCTGCCACCTCTTTCACCAGCGTATCCCGATCACAGCAGCTGGTATATGCAGGGGCCCTCAGTGAGCTTTGTAGTAATGCAGGTTGCTCCCTTCCATTCTGCTTGAACAGCATGTCCTTTGCTCTGTGTTGCAGCTCACTTGCATGGCCTCAATGGCCCTAGGCCAGTGGGATCCTGAGGCTTTATAGAGAGAGTTGTCCTATAGCTTATTTTTCAAGGGTAGGTAGGAACTGATGTGATCGCTGGGACACAATGAAAAATGCTTAGGCACTGATATATAGAGCTGTAACCCTGGGCAGCTGGTTGCAGTGACCGCAAAGGGACACGAGTCTGCCCGCTCAGAAGCAATCCTAGAAAGCTCTTGAGTACCCAGATGTAAAAACACATTTAAAAATCAAACTTTTTCTTGATGTTCCTAAACCAAGACTGAGATGATGCGTTTCTGAAGTGCTTCTGTCCTGACTGTCAGTCCTGTTGGTGTCCTCTACCACTTCAGTGTGCCACCCCAAAGTGACCTGTGTGTTTCTGAAAGTCTGTGTCTGGTTGGCAGTCTCGGCCATAACAAGCGTACTCTATTCTTGCTTAGATCATTTTGACACCCATTGAAGTTGCCATAGAGGACATGCAGAAGAAAACACAAGAATTGGCTTTTGCAACCCACCAAGACCCTGCGGACCCAAAGATGCTGCAGATGGTGCTGCAAGGATCAGTAGGTACCACAGTAAATCAGGTGAGGATCGCTGTCTGAGCTGGAGACACTGGGCTAGTACATATCATTCAGTGCAGTGGATGCTCAGCATTGGGCCTTATTTCTAAATTATGTTGGATTTTTTTCCCCATTCAGTCTATGGGATGTGTTTAAGGTCACTGGTAGGTCTAGACCACCCGCTCTCAGTGACTTTGCCATTTGAGTAAGAGTCCTGAAAATGTGGTTAGGTCTGGAAAGTGGCTGAGAGGAGACAGCCCTCCCTCGGTTACCTGCTCCTTCCTGGCGTTCATGGTTGTTTCTGCTTCCTTCTACTTCTCCCCTTTAAAAAAAAAAAAAAAAAAAGTTTTATTACTTTCCCTTTGGTTAGCCAGGCTTTGGTGGGTGGAAGTAGGATTGTGTCCTGTTGTGGTTTTTGAGCAAAATGGAAAGCAAAACTGGTAAATGGAGAAAAATTGAGGAAAAACTGAGGGAGTATGAGTAAAGCTCCACTAATGCACAAGCTGGAAAAAAATCAGCTGGAGTTTCAAGTTCTGGGTTGAGTTTGCAGTGCTGGCAAACACTTCTATGGTTCCATCTGCATTGTTTAAACTTTATCTTAGTTGTGAGCTGAGCAAACTTTGTCAAGAGTCCTTATAAGAGAAAAGAAGTATAGGCTCTCTGCATTTTCTCACACTGTTTTCCAAAAGCAGAGTTTTATTTAAAACAAACAAAAAAAGCCTTAAAGAGATTCAGTTGTGATGATGTTTGGTGATTTATGCCAGATTTACCAGCTGCAATTTTTCAAGATGCATTCTGTAAAGAAATGGTGCATTTTACAAATGTTTCTATGTGCAAGAAGTTTCTCCAGTAATTGGATGTGACAGATGATTTGAAGAAACTTACTTTTTCTCTTCTGCTCCTAAAGGGACCGTTAGAAGTTGCACAAGTTTTCTTGTCTGAAATACCCAATGATCCAAAGCTCTTCAGACACCATAACAAACTACGGCTCTGTTTCAAAGACTTCACGAAAAGGTATGGAGTATTGTCTTCAAACTGCCTGCCAGATGCAGTTATTACTACCACACCAGACAGAAACATGTACAGTAACACAGGGGGTATTGGGAGAGAGGAGTATTCATGTTGTAACTCCATCTGTCCAGTTTCCATATGCAGCTGTATTCCTCAGCTGCCCAGTTGGTTCCCTGTTTCTCTGGTGCTGCTGGTCCATGACTTAAGGGGCTGAAGTCATTCGGCTTTGCTGTTTATCAGGAATGAATTAGTGATCACAGTTCAGTTGTCAACAAGTGTTCCTGTTTCAGAAAACACAACTAGCCACGCTGGCACAAATGAACTCACAGCTTGACAGGGTCAGGAGAAACTGCTGAATTGGCCAGGAGATTTAATTTCCCTCTTAAGTGAATTTCTCCAAATAGAGTGGAAGCATGCTGGCAGAATTCTCAAGAAATGTGCTGCCTGCTCTGCTTTCCTCTTGAGTAATGCAAACTGCAGTCTCAGTCCAGCATCTTTTGCAAGCACTAAGGAATTAAAAAAAATATATATAATTGAAATAAAAATGTTCCAAGCAAATAGATCCAGTGGCAGCATAGTTTTCCCATATGTAATAAATGGCATTGATGATACAGTTCTTTTCATATTCTTTGTTTAAATTAATTCTTTGCAAGTAGAAGAGTTCCTGATGAACATCTCAGTCTGCTATTTATTAATCTTTCCTGAGGAGAGCAGTAGATCTATCAGTCTTTAAATCCTCTTGGACTGGAAGTGGCTATGTGGAGATCAGCTTTTCATTTCTCTTCAGAGAGGATAAACGTAACTGGAGAGTAAATTAAAATGAAAAAGGAGTTGTCACTCTGGAAGTGAAATGGAAATTGGAAATATGAGACCCTCTCCTTTCCCCATGGACACCAGGTTGTTTAGCTAAGTCTTTATTACCCAAAAGACAAGACAGAGAAGGATATTATGTGTCATCCCAGAGGAACAGAATGAATTTTTTGTACTGTTAGATTAACAACTCTGTAGCAAGCAGGTCCTTTTTTACATGCCCAAGTTTCACAGGCTTTTGTTTTCTAGATGCGAAGATGCTCTGCGCAAGAACAAGAGCCTGATTGGTCCAGACCAAAAGGAATATCAGCGAGAACTTGAAAGGAATTATCACCGGTTAAAGGAAGCTCTCCAACCCTTGATAAATAGAAAGATTCCACAGTTGTATAAGGCAGTGCTGCCGGTCACTTGCCACAGGTGGATATTTGATTTTACTCTTTCAGCAGAGATAAAGAGGGTGTAAAACTGGGGGCTGGGGTGTCTGATCTTCCTGGTGAACCTGGGACGTCTATTTGTTTTCAATTACGGCTCTTTTGGCTGAGTCCATCCCTTTTCCCTTCTGTCCTGACATCAGAGCACATCCCCTTCCCAGCAGTTATGGTAGGTGGTGTTTGCAATGGTTCCTTTTTGTTCCTAATCTATGACAATTTTTTTTTTTTTCATCCTGCATCCCATTCTTTTTAGATTCAAAACCACCCTCAGTGTGGCAGGCCTTTGACACGTGTTTGTTCCCAGTGAAACTGGGATGAGGAGCTCCAGGGACAGGCAGGCTGGAAAAATAGTTAGTGTCTTCCATGCTGGAAGACCAGTAAGTTGTAGTCCGGGCTTTTTGTTCGTCTGCAATGAGACTGAACATAAAAACCCCACTGGGAATGTATGAAGCAGGCCAGAGCCCGTAGCACTGTAATCCCCTGGCACCAGCTGTGGCTGAGCAGGTTGACTTCGGGTACATCAAATTTCTAACAAGGCTCTGGCTCCCAGAATAGGGTCCGAGGTGTTTCCCAGCAGGTACCCTCCACGTAATCTTTGGCTTGACAACTCCTTTTGTGTCCCCTGTCAGCAAAGTAGGCTAATGCAATCCAGCAAGACTGCACTGCCCTGGCATCGTGGTCTCACACCAGAGAGTGGGGTGGAGTTTTTTTCTGGAAGGCGCTTTGTTAGCACCGAGCGGGATGGTGATGGTGCTTTTAACGACAGACCCTTTAGGAGATTGGTGTGAATGTGGAGTGCAGCTCATGTCCATGCCATTGGTTTAGGAGAATACAGCCCTGGTTTTGAACCTCTCCTCATGCAAGTGTTGTTCAGAGGTAAAGAGCGATGGGGAACATAAAAAATGTGAAAAGAGAAGCTTGGCAAAACTACGTTATAAAAAGAGCAAGACTTAGTGCTGGCTGAAGAAGGAAATGAGTGTTCCCAGCTCACACAGCAGTGCTTAGCGATGTTTCTGTAGCTGAATTTGGTGTCTGTCTGCTGAATACTGCAGAAAGGTGGCTTCCCTCATTATCATTCACGTACTGTGTGCTAGCTGTTCTCTGCTGGAGTCAGGTTTCACTGGCTGGGGATGGTGGGAGTACCAGTGCTTCCCTCCCCATCCGGGTGGGAACCTCACAAGCACGTTTGTCGTGGCGATTGTTTTCTAGTCTTGTGAAGTTCAGTCCGTGCAGGGAGTCTAATACAGGTATTCCAGGCAAATTCCACTAGAGATTTATTTGAAAGACTTACTTACTTAAATAAGACTTCAGTAGTGCAGATGGTTTGTGCTGCTTCTCTACGTACACATGAATTAAACTTTCTGTCAGCTTTCATGTCAGTAAACCTTGGGCAGTTGAATGATCCCAGACACAGAGCCAAAACCGATTCATTTGAAAAGCAATGAGTTAATGTCAGTGGACTTAATTTTTGTAGTAGGCAGCTGTAGAAAATACTGGAAATGAAGTACAGAATCGTTCATCTGATGAGGCTTCTTATTTCATCATGGAAAATATGAGCTCATCATTGTATTTTCTCTCCCTCAGAGACTCCTTCAGCAGGATGAGCCTTCGCAAAATGGATATCTAAACAAGTTAAAAACCAAAATAAAAAAGCACTTAAAATTAAGGTTTTGAAAAGAAAGAGCCTTGTTATCAGCGCTGGGAATCAAAGAAGTTTTATTGTGAAATAAAACTTGGACTTCATCCTGGACATCCCACACACCTCTTCCTCCATCAAAGTGTTCAGTGGCCAAAAATCATTCTGAATTGTCAAATGTAGACTTATCAATGTTTGAAAAAAAAAAAAAAAAAAAAATCATGACAGTGGTATCCAGAGTATTGGTGATAAGCTGTAAACTTACCTGTTTTTTAAGGCATTTTTATGACTCAAAGGTACACTAAACGCATTTACCTTTATTTATAGCATTACCTAATGTTAAATTTATTTACTTTTAGTTCATATATTTAATTTATATTAGGACCATAAGCAAATGCATTTTTGAAGTTTTTAATGTAGTGATGATGGTTATTTTGATGGTACTATTAAATATGTGAATGTTTACACTTTAATTCCCTGTGCATTGGACTTCAGAGCTTGCCATCCTTGGGAAAAAGGTTCAGAGAAAGGTAAGTCTTACAGTAACACTTCTTAACCAAGTGGTGATTTTTTTTATTATCCCTATCCTTTTCCCTTTGTAATTCTGAATATGAATTGCTGCAAAGAAAAATAATTCCATCTGTAGCCGTCAGAAGAATGAAGGCACATCTTGTTACCACCTTACCTCCTTCAGTACCAGTGGAGTTTCAGCATGACTTCTGCGTGTACGTGGTCATTTCCACCAGCTAGGAAGTCCAAACAGCACAGTAATCTCCTCATAACTTTGAATGTGCAATTCAGCTTAGCAGTGTACATGTGACTAGACTGCTTTTTGTGTCTCTCTTTCAATTTAGAAACTAATTTCACGGGGAAAAAGAACATAAAATGATATCACAGTTTTAGTTAAAAACTTACATAGAAAGCATTCTTTGCATTGTTGTTTATGTAAAGAAAAACATCTGGTTTACAGCAGTTTTGGTGGCTAACACAGCACTTCAAGGAAACACCAGAATTGGAGCTGAGCACACAACTCCTAAATCTAGTCCTTTATATTTTTCCTCTCTGTATTGAACAAGGTCCCTTGGAAGAGGTGGCATGTGATTAAACACAAGCTTATTCTCTCTCTATAAATACCTAAATATGCATATATATACATACATACGTGTGTGTATATATATAAACCCAAATTGGATAAATGTACATTTTTATATATATAAAAATATAAGAAAAAAAATGGGGTTTATACACGAGCTTTGAGGACAGCAAACAATTATACATAGTCACTTCCAATTTGTGAGTATTTGACTTGTGAAACCTAAATAGTTTTTACCTTCAATTCTAAGGTACACATTCCCGTATATTAGAAGGTGCTGGGGGGGTGGGGGTGTTTCTTTGGGGTTCACCCCCTTCTGTTTTAGCACTTGTAGCTGCAGCAAGCACCCACCCTTCCGCATCAGCAGGGAGGGTTTAGGGTGGGAAGGGTCGCTTTTATTTTTGATACTTATTTCAAGTTATTAGTGGCTGCCTGTCAGCGTGCTGGTAGCAGGATGGTTGTACTCTTACTGCTGAGCAGGTCTGGGAGCCGCCACGGGCTGCCCCGGCGGGATGGTTGGTACCCAGCAGGACAGCGCAGGGGAAGGGACAGCGGTACTTTTTGCCAATTTTTGCTCCTTCTCCTGTGCTCTTTTCTTCCAACAGCTCCATAGCAGTGGTGCTTTTCTCAGCGTGCTGGTCTCTGACCGTTTCCCTTGAAGACAAGCAATCCTGAACTAGTTCTGTGTTACGGGTTATAACATGGGAAAGCCTGCGTGGAGTTCCTTACGTGAAGAAAAACTACTTCTCTAACCTAAGCCTTTCCATTCCCCCGCTTCAGTTTTACTGGATGGCCCCATGTCAATGTAGATCTGACTGGTTTAGCTGTACTTACAGCTCGATAATTGCATAGAACTCGAGTGCAGTATCGTGGAAAGCCAAGATTGGGCAGCCACGCTTTGTTTTCCATTGCGGCAAACTACAGGCCATGTGCCATACAGGACATTATTTACTGTGGCAAGTGACTAGTTCAGGAAGGGTGGCAAGTGCTTTACTTGAGTAATTCTCCAAAAAGCCCACCCCATATTATCTATCCATATGCCAGAGGAGTGGTTTTTTTCATTCAGCATATTCCAGCTGATTTGTGTTTTCTGTTCAGCTGCCTACAAAGAATGTTTCTCTCCAGGTGCATAGTATGATGGAAGACATCTGGGTCTTCCTTTGATTACACTGTAGCCAATATTTTGTTGCAAATAATGGTATTTTGTTTCCTTGGAACATTTCCTGTTCCTGCAGTTGAATGAAAAAGATAAGTCTTGGGTCAAGTGTGGAAAAACAAACTTTCATTTGCAGGCTGAAATTCAGCAAACCCCATACTGCAGGCAGTAAAAAATAGCTTTCCGTAATGTGATTTGGCTACCCCTGCAAGGTAAGATTACAGATTTGTTTGGGTTTTTTTAAATGTGGCTATTTCTTGGTTTAGAAAATGAAATTATTTATTATTGTGACAGTGCTTTGGGAGAGGTCTTACTGTATTTGTAATTCCAGATTTTTCTCCTCTGCAGAAGATAATTACTATGGGCATCTATTCAGCATGAGTTTATAAGCAACTCTAAATTTATAGTCCAGCCTTTCTTACACTGTTTTCTGTTGACAGTACAAGCTGTCTAAACTGAAACATACTTTGGTAATATATCATCATCTAGGATATACTGCAAAATCAAGACCTGTACAAAAACTGGAGGTCCACCATAACATGGAAAATACACTAAAGATATTTTTCATGAGTTACCTTAATGTAGTATAAACACTACAATAAAAGACTGTAAAAAAACCTAAGTATTGCAAAATAGACTAGGTAGAGGTTTCTAGGGCTTTTCCTGTAAATAAATTAATTTGTAATTGAAAAAGTTTAAATATATCCAGAAAACTAGGGCATACTCACATCTTGTGAATCTTTCCTTGTCTCTCTCTGCAGCAGCACTTAAACTCATTCCATCCATCCTATGACAGTAGAAGTAAACACGCATCCTACTTTGTGTCATATTCTTAAGAAAGATTTTAATTATCTGCAGTTTATAAGATTCACCTTAACATTTCAGCATCTAATAGATGATGTGGGATTTTAATCTTTAGTATTTAGTGCTAAGCATTTCACTCGTTTTTACAATAATGTTTCCCTTTCCCCTTGCCTCTGAACCTTACCTCTAGTCATCAAGTGCCTTCAAATTAGGATACGCTGTACAAGAATCAGTTAAAAAAAAAACCAAAAGAATGTTACTTTTTAAAGCACTTTAAATCATCCGCTTCTCTGAGATAGTTTCCCAACCTTTTTGTAAGTGCCCAACCACTTTCACTTTCTGCTTTTCCCCTCTCCAAAGACAAAAGTCTGATCTAGTCATCTCAGATGTGTATCATAAATTTTTTATTTCATATATACATTCTTAACAAAGCATCAAAGCCAAATGCTTTTGTTTTCCCATATTTCAGTGAGCTCTAAGTACAAATTAACTGTTATAAGATCACCACTAAGTTCCAAATCCACCCAAACAGATATGCATATTAGAGGGCTTTACTCTTAAAAGTACAAAATTATTTTAATTACACTACACGCTCCCCCTGTTTTGAAGTATTAATCACACCTATTTACATTTTGCCCATTCAACACCTATGCAACAAGATGCAAATTAGACCATTCAAACATTTCTATTAAGTTCAGTTCCTTCCAATACACTAAACAAGGTTACAAGACCCTTTTCTCGTGCTTCGAGTTTCACCGAGCAGTATAGAACTGGATAAGGAGAATAAACCACGTCGATTACCCAAAGACTAAATATGAAGTATTACTTCCCAAGTTACAAAAATACACAACTTCTGATGAAATTTGCTAGTTAATATACATTTACTCCAGGATATGAATACAAATAACTTTTATTTAAAAAAAAAAAGCTAATAATACAATAGGCATGTCTGAGACCTAGAGTTGTGTTAAAACCACTACCGTGTACTGTAGGCATCATTTAGGAACTATACAAATAGGCATTTCTAAAAGGTAATATCACTATTCTCCAGCATAAAAGTTATTACATGAGTTAAGTTCTATGTTGTGGTTTGTTAATTCAAGTTGAGCCACTTACACCAAACAAAAAAGACCAGAAACATTATGATCCAGTAGCTTCAAAAACGAACAGCTGCTTCTTCCAGGTAGTTTTGATGCAAATCAGACCAATAGGTGTATGCAAATCCCTAGTATTTACAGTCAAAATACAGTATCACTCTACAATTTTCTTATAAAACAGTAGGTAAGGAGTTGATGTAGATGACGATGTTGGAGAAAGAGAATTCAGAAAGTCCTTTTCTTCTGTAACCTTCACTTCAGAATCATCAAAAAGCAACCACTTTCCTTCATACTCTTTCAGGCTCTGCAGTATGTACAGAGCTTTGTTTTCTAGTCCATTGGAAGCAATACCATTTTGCTCGCTGTGTTCCGTGCCGCACTCCGCGCTCCCGTTAGTACTGCTAGACTCGGGATTTCTGTTTTCAGTAACTACGTTGAGAAACTTCTCAGGGTTAGCTGGTTTGTTGTTGTACATGTCACAGTCAGACTTGCTCTTCTGCCCCCCAAGAAGTCCGATAGCTTCCATATTCTTTTTGTTCAGAACTTTACCCGGCTGTGCGTTTCCATTGACTCTAAAAGAGACTTCACCGTCGTCGTAGTCTTCAGCAACAGTTCTCGCCTCCTCCTCATTCAGTGGTTCTGGTTTAATCATTTCGTACATTTGGTCAGTGATGAAGTTTCCCTTATCTAACTCTAGGCTATTAAGATCTGTAATTTTGACAGAAGCTGTGTAGTGTCCACTGCTAATTGTAATGCCGCTGTGCATTACCACTGCAAATAATCCATAGGTGTCATTGGTCGGCTTTGTGCTCCATTCTTCTAGTGACAGTTTGAGAGGTGTCAATAAGGGAGTGTTTATCTTGGATAATCCACCATAGCAATCAAACCTTTAGAAGAAAGATAAAGTTAAGACCTCTTGCCACAACAGCTCACAATAAATACTGCTTTAAGTGGCCCATACATTGTATCTATATTCTTTTCCTTCTGTTAAAAAGACATGGGTGATCTGAATGTGAGAAGTTGCTCACTTTTCAACTTGCTTATCATGAGCATCTGTCCCAGGCACCCCTTTCAGTAAAGATGTTTTTAGGAGTATGTATAATGTTACATCTTACAGCCTAGTAACTATGTATTCTAATTATTTAAGAGATTCCCCTTTTCTAAAGTGTCAACTAAAGTTAAGTTTTAAATAGTGACGATAAAAGGAGTTAACTTAATTGTTCAGTTATCATTTATGCTTTTATGCACGAACACTTGCACTTCTTCCCAGACACCATCCTGCATTTCAAATTAAAACAAAACAAAACAAAACTCTTCAACACCCAAGGTTGAAGTAAGGGTTGGGTTGTTTGTTTGGTTTTTTTTTCAAAGCTTTGAAAGAGTAATTTACTAAATAAAGGAATACAAATTTATTTTACATTCAAGTAGCTTTAATGTCACTCAGAAAAACTGAGCAAGTAATTTTTCTCAGATCTTAGCGCACTATAGTATACTGCCAATGGTTATCTAAGGATGAGTAAGTTACTAACACTTTCTTATTACTAGGGATTCTTCCTTAACTATGCTATGTTATTCAGCTTTTTAAAAGAATTATCTAGCTGATTTACTTTGGAAAAGCATCTAGTATTCCATAAATATTTAGCATTTTGTTCATAGTGCGCAAATTTACAATAAGAAAAGTTTTAAGTCCTTTCATTACAATAAGGATCTTCTAAAGAGTTTGAGAAGAAAGTAAGTGTTGGGACTTCTACATTATTGTGTATTAACCTCCTTGAATGATTCTGATCTTACATGATTTACATATTACATCAGCCCAGTTTAATTAGCCCCTTTATTTAACGATATGTTATGATGTCCTAATAGATTTCAGTGATGATTCAGTCTTGCTCAACTGTTAAGGTGTTGTAGTGAAAAAATACAGGGGAATGTAGACAAACCCTGTAAAACTTACGTTCCAAAGCACTAACTACTATTATTCAACTTGCATTTTATCATAAGGAAGAATAACTATCTTTAATCCAAGGCAATTGTAGATATTGCGTAACAGTATAAGCCTAATTGCAGTAACAGAGTATTACTTTTGTTTTACTGGGTTTAGTTTTGATTCTGCTGCGCTTCTAAGCATTTCGCTAATGTTCACAGCCATAACTCTTATAAACATAAATACATTTACACACACACAGCTGTCCTCAGTCACTCAAGTCTAACTAATTGAAATCTCATTTTAGACCTAGCCTTACCATAAACATTTGACTACACCAAAAGAAACACAAAAGAGCATATCATCAGGAATAATAAAACTTAAATCTTCTGAAAATCCCTATTATTAGTAGCCAGAAATAGAGATATTCAGAAGAGAGTCAAGAAGCAGAGAAACTGCTTGCTGATACTCTAGATCAGAAATCCAGTTCCGCTCAAGCACACTGTGACAATCATATTAACATAAAACATTAAAAAACAGGCTCTACCTTTCTTCTGAATGAGATCCAGCATCAGAAAGATTTGGAGAGGAGGAAATAAGAGAGGAAATCTTTTCCTATTAGCTTTTTGTTCTTCTTAATGATAAGAATCTGAAGACAGAAAAATTGCATGCCAAATACTCTGCCTCCTCTGACTGATGCACAGTAGTTCATACACAACAAACTTGATTTCTGCAACTACATCTTTTGAGGCCATAAATTAGTGGAACTTTACCCACTGTACTGAATTAATACCTCAAGTTATTATAGACCCTTAAAGACTTAAGCTATTTTGCTGCAATGCTTTTAACACATAAACATGTGAAATACTCAAAGATTTCCAGTGGCATAAGCCCTGCTGTCACTAATGAGCAAACGTGACTGTTACAAAATGTAAAGTAAGCCTTTAAAAAAAATAATTTTGTTTTAAAAATCACCTGCTCTTACCTGATACCGTTTCACAAGACAAAAAAAATCTAATTTTCTCACCAATTGTTAAATTTATATAGTGAAAATGCTTAATTAGATGTTACCAGTTACATATTTCTTCTTAATAGCTTCCCAGTCTGAGCACACATGGCCTAGCATTCCCCGCCTCCCCCCCCCCACACACACACTTGCCAAAGAGAATTACTCATCCCCAGGCAAGCAGATTTTCACACTGGCTGCTTTATTTAAAAAGCCAAACACTTTGCAAGCCAGCATCTAGAAAAGATGAAGCAAATCCCTACTAACTGTAAATATTTACATTACCATTCCCCTCTGCTTCATTTCTCTTCATTTATTGAAAACTCAGTAGAGCACAACTGAGAAGCAGACAAGATTTCAAAATTTTTATGGGAGCTAAGAGAAGTTGCATGAAGATTCCTAGTTTAAAAATCTTAGTTTAAGGCCAGCAATATAGTCTGTTATTACTTTTAGGGCAAACCATTGCCGCCTTGTCTATGGAGAGAGTAGTAGTTTTACAATAAATATTACAAGTTTATGTAAGTCAATGGGGGGAAGCTTCATCAAAGCTCATTGTTCAAAAACTACCATAAGAGTGACTCTGGATACTATGGAGTAAGCCAGTGCTTTGGTTTACTAGCCTTGGCTCTTCCTCACTTGATTTGCAGCTGTGCTTTATTACTCCAGATCAAGCTGTTTAGAAATGACATGGTTTTGTCCAAGATAAAATGTCCAAGCCAAAAACTGGGAAACAATCTTCTAAGCAGTTTCAGCTTCATCACTGACTCCAGTTCTACATCTGATTTTTCCACTCTTAATTCCTTAATCTCTGGCTGCTAGCACTTGGCAGAAGATGTATGACATGATTCAGAGGACACATGAGGAACACTACAAGAGACTGGATTCAGTCTGACCCAGATATGGGTCTGAGTATTTTTGAGCAAGGACCTGAAGATTGCCAGGACAGAAGAAGAGGTAAGTGATTCAGGAGACGGCTGGTTAACCTGCACGCTGCAAGTACTTCTTCATAACAACAAAAAAGTAGCAAATGTAGGAGCAAACTGAAGACAATATTCAGGTTTCCTTTCAGGTGGCCATCTCAGGTTGTATTTTTTTTGAATAGCCTATAATCATACCAGGATACCCCTCACATCAAGGGCTACTCAACAATAGCATTACAATTTTTAAAAAGCGTGCACCTTCGCCTTGTTGTGACAGTCAAATATTACATAGAACAATGAAAAAGACAATTTTCTGTGTTATGGTCCTAGACTTGTATGAAGAGATGTTAGCCGACAATACAGAGGAAGCTTCCTTTCCACTTTCTCAGTGGACACTAGATACTCCTAAAAACAAATACTAAAAACAGGCAGAGCGAGAACTGTAGTTTTAACAATCTTGGCAAACTACCTGTAAAAGTATCTTAATAGAATCCTCGACAAGAGTTATTTTACAAATCTGATTTATACTGACCACAGTTATCAGCACTTGTTTATAGAGCGTCCTCTGACAAGTCATCTGTCAACTTACATTTTCTATCTGTATACTGCCAAAGGTCCTGTACACTTCCAGTTCTAAAATATATTGGTGACACAACTAAGTTCCATGGAAGACTTCATGCGTTAGACTTCCTGCTGGCAAGGTGGCTCTGAAAGTCTAAAGCCAACCAACAGGGAAATGCAAACCACAGGGAACCGGGTGGATAAAAAGGCCAAACTAATTTGTGCCTGAATAACTTACTGTACATCACAAAGCAGCTCAGTGTTAAGTCTCAGAACTATGCCTAGCCATCAGGTTATAAAACACAGGCTGCGACAGAGTAGTACGTTTGGCTCTCTGGAACAGATACCAGCTAGGGGGATGCTGAAACCAACACAAGTTTATCTTCTTTTGCTGCATCTGGCAAAGTTAATGCAGATAGCGAAAGTTACGTTTTAGTGAATACCAGGAGAAGCTGAAAATACAGGCCAAGTCTGCAAACGTTACTAAAATGGTATGCTTACTCTCAAAAACGCACTTGATGGCGTAACAATTTTCTGAAGGATCTGGGGTAATATTTTATAGTTAACGAGAAGTTTTTCCTGATGAAGCCTTCTGTCATTTTTTCATTATTTGAATCTCAGTGGAGAAATAGCGTTTACTGCAAAATGCTGTGCATAAAGTGTCGTGGCATTGTTTCATTTGTGTACAGTACCGTAGTAGGGACAGAAGGGTTCTTCTGGTTGGGTTTTTTTTTTCCCCCCTTCCCAAAGGAAATCCCTAAATTCTTAAGTATGAAAAAAAGGTAAA
The DNA here is from genome assembly GCF_000737465.1 of Haliaeetus leucocephalus. Lineage (NCBI taxonomy): Eukaryota > Metazoa > Chordata > Aves > Accipitriformes > Accipitridae > Haliaeetus > Haliaeetus leucocephalus. Next base: position 866,174 of record NW_010973284.1, read on the forward strand.
GAACACTCTCATAAGAATAATCTCTTTCAAAAAATCAGGATTCCTGCAGTATATAACATCAAACTGATTGCTCAGCAGTTGAACATCAATGACATTGATACTACTGTATTTTAAGGGATTTCTGTATCATATGTTAGATCTTTAAAATGTTTATCTCCTGAATTTTTTTCCCAAATTTTACTACTCATGTTCAGTTAGAGACCAAAGTACTACTAGCTGTGACCATAAAATTCAGTTTTGTTCTCACTACTTGTTCTGCTAACGTACTTAAACCTGCCTCTCAACTCACACAGACAGGTGATATTAAAAGTAAAGTTTTAAGAAACATCAGGGTATCAGGCTGTTGTAAAAATATACATAGAACAATTTTTGTTAAGAAGTCTTATGAAAGTATATTCTCCCGGAGATAATTTCTGCCACTACTTGTAACAATAGAAAGCCTTTATGAAATTAGGGGCCACGTCCCACTGATTTAAGTTAATTTCAATCTAGAAATCTGCTTTTGCTTTTGGAAAAGTTACAAAACATTTTCACCTCTTCTGGTAAGACTTCCCTTCCAACAGCACACCGTTTTGTAATATAGTCAATCTGCATACTCACTCTAAGCCACTAGCAGCAAAGCACTTCAAATGAATTGTTATAACTTCAGGCATTTTATCGAATAAAAGGCTGCGTTCTGCTTCTGTGTAATGATGGCAGTTTTCGCAGAAATATTTGTCCTCTCCCACAATCCTTTCCACTGACGCAAACTGTGAAATTGCCCATTTAAGAGTCTTCATTTCTGTTTTTGGCTCTGGAGAAACTATAAAAGAGAATCATTACATTCACAGATACGCCATTATTTACATTTCCAATGCATCCCACCAGAATAACAACAAAACAAAATACGTCAACTTAAGACATGTTCAAAACCTAACTGTCAACACTGTAAAGAACACTCAGTACGTATGAAACAGAAGTTGTATTCAAATTTTCAAAGCATTTCAGGAAGTGATGAAAATATTACTTAATGGGTATTATTACTTAAAATCTACGGTCTTCCCAAAGCTTGTCTCTGGATTGCATGTACTAATTCTGCTGCCATGTCTGAAATTGGGTGCATGTATTTGAGACCAGAATTTCACTCATTAAGGCAAACTTCCAAAATAACCAGAAAGTTCCCTTTCACTTTCTACATTTTGCCTCCCCTGACAGCTTCACACTACTGAGGACAAGATCGCCTACACTGTTGGGAGCATTTTACATATGAACACCACCACTCACACTTTACTCCGAAGTCCTTCAGCAAAACAGGGAAGGCAAAAATAGTAATAGCTGCTCCAAATTAAGTCCATGGGAACTAAAATGAATTTATTTAAAGCTCTGGATTTCAAAATGTATTGATGCCATGCTTACTTTTGAAAATAGCTAAAAACTACGTATAGATCACAAAAATTTGTGAAAGATACCAGAGGACTAACATTTACAAACATAAAACACACTATTAAGGTAACGACAGTCTAAAATCTGGAAAAAATAATTTTTTACAGTAGATTAACAAGAAGAAGCTGCTTTCTCCTTTACTTTTGAGAAAAAATGCAGATGTTTCTTATAAAATGATGAAAAAGCAGAAGAATTTCTCATCCAGGAAGAAAGGGAAGACCCAAATCAAAGAAAATACCTATTTATAAGCAGGAAAACATGTACGTAAGTGAAGGACTGTAAGCAGTCCATGTTATGCATTAAGATCTGAAACAATGTTAATACTGCCCGGATCTGTCTACGTTATCAGTGCTGTGTTTCCAAAGCCTAAAGTTAATCAGGACAAGATGTAACAGAACAGCCTCTAATTTTAACCAGCGCAAGCAGGAGCAGTGTTCCTTGATAACTACAGCACTGTCCTTCCTCAATGGCTGGCTGAAGCACAAACATAGATAGCAACCCCTTCCGATAATTACTTACTTTCAGAACTCTCTTCAGTTTTAGAAAGTTCATCTTCTTGCACTGGAACGCTGATGTCCTGAAAATCTTCTCTTCTTTCAGTAAAGCACTCGCACTCCAAGCATCTTGTTCTCAGTACTAACTGGCCCTGGAACAGTTTCTCCACTAGTTCAAAAACAGCCAGCTCTGTACCTAGAGAAAGTATATGCCAGATCACTTATCAAAATGCATTTTATTCAAAAGACATTTCAGAACCTGGCTATCCTTCTTGGAAAATCACTGTGTTACAGGTGTGGCCTTTTAGGGATTCCAGATAGGAGTAAAAAAAAATAAAATAAAAAAATAAATTTAAAAAAGCTGCTTATCACATGCAATTTTCACAGTATCATCTACTTGTAACCAAACAGGGAGCCTCTTTCTCTTGGCCCTCAAACTTCAATTTCTGTTTTAAGATCAGGTTCTTGTTTCATACGTGAAGTGTGACCGTGTCACATTCTGGAAAATTTGCGTTTGTCATCAATGCACTGCCTTCTTAGTATGGACTGTCAGCCTCCTCAAGGAACGTCACACTTGTGTTTTTGTGACTGGCTTCTATTTATTCTCAGTCCTCTCCTCCAATACTTTCTAAACTTGTTGGCCAATTTTAGTCAAATCTGCCGAAGAAATGCAGATCTCGAAAGATTCTGCATTCCTTCAAATTTTTATAAAAATTGGTAGGTGGATCAGAAAGAAAATTTCAAATTAGTAAGTACTGAATTCATACCAAGGCCCTTCCCTCAACGGGTGTCTTGTTTCATTTACACAAAGAAAATCCATACCTGCCAGCGAATTAGTATATATAGTACCTCTGTGTCCTTCCTAGTTATTGGGAAGGCTGGAAATATGGAAGGACTAAAGAACAGGGAGGGAAGGAGAGGATATTGTTTGTAAAGACTTGGGACACAAAGCCATAGCCAATGGGGTTTGATTCTGTTTGCTCCTGGCAGTAACCTTCCTTTACATCTTGAATTCACTTGCTATTTCTATGGATAACAAAAATTAGTGATAATACAAGCCTAGTAATGTATGTCTTTTTTTTTTTTTTTTAGATTGTACAATGATTACACAATGTTAGAGAAATACCTCTTAAGATTTAAGCTAAACAGGTCAAGTTATAACAAAAATTACAAACGTGTATAAAAATAAATTCCCTTTCATAAAAATCTTTTCAATTCCTGAAAATGTAATTTTGTATTTAGAGAGCGCTGCTGGCTATGCAGTCTGAAGGCTGACTTCCCACGCATAGTAATCTCTTAATCATACCAATTTTAAGCCCATACACTTGTTCACCAACCTTCCTTTTTTGGTTCTTTTTCAGTTCCTTTTTCATTATGGCTTTCCACAGGAGACGCTGGTTCCTGGTATTCTTCTTTAACGTTGTTACCATTTTCACACTTGACAGGCGGCTCTTCAAGCTCACAGTCATCATATTCTTTCCCTGGGTCTTTGGATCCCAAGTTTGTAGTTAACTTTCCTAGACTATAAAATTTAGACAGAATACTAGGCTGTTTGCATGAAGATTTTAACCAGTTTAATCTAAGCCGTGACTTCTTCTGTGTTGGCTTTGCACTCTCATTTTCACTGGAACACTTGGCAATGGCATCGGTCTGATTTTCTAGCTTTTCTCCTGTTGCTTTCCTCTTTGACCTGGTTTGTCTTTGATTTTCTTCTGCTGCAATCTGCTCTTTTGATACTTTGGATTTTTTCTTTGCGTTGCCACCCTCAGCATCGCTTTTTCTTTTCCCATTTCCTTTGAGTAGCTTGTCTTCAGCTGTCTCTCCGACGTGGGTACTTGGTACATTATCCTCCTCCTCAGCAGGGTTGCCAGTTCCATTGCTCTCGGTATTAAGTTTTTCCTCCAGTTTAGCTGTAGGCTCTTCCACGGGCAGTTTATTCAATTCTTCCTTCTTCAGTAGCTGACATGTTTCTTGAATGTTACCCAGGATACACTGCAGAACTTCCTGGGCATCATGCTGCAAGTAGCCTTCATACATAGGGTTGAGCTCTCTATTAAAAGTAAAGGAGCAAAGCAACGAAGAGTAGTTATTCTTTGCTAACTGGCTAACGTGATTTGAGATTCAAATTAGGGAGTTTAGATATAAAAGCAGGGGAGGATCCTCTCCAGGCCTAGAGAGAAGCCCCCTCTGTCACAGAAGGTAGCTACAGCCTTGTGCATTTAAACACGCATTCAGTTGCAACCCTGTAGTGGTCCTCCTCAGGTCAAGGAGAATACTTACATATGTAAGGCTAAGTACTGTTTTAAATCCATGTCTGGATTTAAACTATATTATCACAAAATGAAAATTTACTTCCAAACTTATGATACCATAGGGCTAACAATAAACACAGTGAACTTACTTCCTATGATGATGCCCCAAATTTAAGACCATCTACCTCCCACAAGCCTCTTAATGCTGTGCTCTACTGTACAACGTCCTCAAAACTTCAAGTGAAAATTCCAACAATGCGTTTTAAGATAATTTGTACCTAAGGGTATTCAGTAGCCTTCGTGGCTGAGTAGCAAGTTCATCTGTGTATTTTTCTGGATTTAAGAGAAAGCTGGCTTGAAGCTGCTCAACTGAAAGAATCAATGAGTGCAAACTGCAGATTAGTTCGTAACTTGCCAGTGGATCTTCTTTACAATTTCCCTGCAATAACAATATAAAAAGAATAAAAATATTTCCAGTTTCGCCTGTAACAAGTTAAACTTTTTCTCTCCTGCCCTCACTTAGTTTTCTAACAGACATTTGACAGATTGTTTTTCTCTGCTATAGGAAGCACGTAAGTTTCAGACAACATACTGCTCTTTTGCCCCTAGAAAACAAATATAAAAGCCAGAGTAGCCGGTACAAACCATCTTTGCGCAAACTCCAATTTCCATCCACTCAAAGTAATGTACCATAATTATCTTAATGTCAGAAACATGATGAGGTATCTTCTCGAATTTCTTCTGTTAAACTTATGACTTGTACTTACAAGTTTACCGACACTCTGAACACTCAAGTTTGAACACAAGTTCAAAACAACTCAAATGTTTTCTTTATCTGAAATAGCACTGTAGAAAACAATACTGCAAAACTCCTGGCAAACAGAAGGAGTGACAGTTAGTTTTCATTCCACTCCTGGCACACAGCCTCGCTTGCAAAATCAGAAGTAAAGGAATGTGTAGTAAGATATGTTACCTTCTCTGCTTTTTGCTCTCCTTCATCCTTCAAAGATTCTTTCTTCTTTGAAATGATATTATATAAATGTTTCACTCCAGTTTTAAAACCAGGACAAAAATATAATACCTGAAAGCAACCGTTTAAAACAAGAGAATAATTGGTAAAGTAAGAAATTACTCAACATACATATCCACATTTACGATCAAACTAGCTTTGCATCTCCCAAGGCTGCTGCACAGCACACAAAGATGCAGGATTATTCATAGCAGGGAGGTGCCCAGAGTATGTAAACTGAAAAATGACCCAACCAAGGCAACCTACGGTGCACACGTTTCCTGAAGTATCATCTTTTTTTCCCCCACTGTAATCAGATTCCCTTCATACTACATCCAGACATCTATGCCACATCAAACTGCGAATCTCATCCACTTGTGCTTAACAAAAAGAAAACCATCTTTGAGGCCCCTGAACATGAGCTTACCTGAAGTACGCTGTTAAGGTAACAAGTGTTACCCAGATTGTTCAAGCCCACAAAAGGCAACATGTTGTCTTTTTTCTCACAGCTAACGAGCGTGGGAGGCTGTGCTGCAGGAACAACCTGATCACTATTAAGCAGAGAAAACAGTGCATAAGAGGCAATTTTTGAAAATTACTCCTTCTGGTATGCATGCACATCCCCCTCCCAGCCATCTACCATCTCAGAGCTATCTTACAGAATTAATGCCCAACATACACAGATCAAAATCACGTCAAAGCGTTTCTGAGAATCTCCGTATGGCTACTCTGGGCACTCATATACAGACTGCTCAACTGTAACACCTCTTCAGCAACCTACACAAAACTAGACAGGTTTACAAGAAGCAGGCAAATCTGCTGTTAGTTCCAATACATATTTTACAAAAAAATATCAGGAGACCGATTTAAGGAACCAAAAAAGTTCTCCTTCAAATACTTTTGTATGGTCTTTGTTCGTTCCTAAGGCAGCGCTAAGAAAAATGTCCCTAGCACATATTTTCTGTTACTGTCCCCTGCTCCAGATTCACATCACTTCATTTCTGGATGCAAACCAAAAGGATAAAAACAGAAAAAAAAACCCCAAAAACAAACAAACGAAGAAAAACCGAACCAATGAACCTGGTACATTATATACAGTGATAATGCACCATACTGACACAACAGAACCAAAGCTTAAAAGTCTCCAACACGTTTGTAATTGACCATGATTAAGCAATTTCTCCCATTTAAATTTCCTCACTAGCTGCAATGAAATGAGTTGACAGATCTGCTCAGGGCTTCAAACACCCTAACGAACGACTGTAAGCAGCGCAATCGATTCTTTTACTTGCAGCAGAAATAACCTTTAAAACACAATATTTTTTTATTAAAACTTGTTTTGCAAAACCGCTACATTTTACCATAATTTTGACGATTCGGCACCAGAATAACTAGTTTCAACTTCAAATAAGCTAACTTCCTCAAGTTATTACAAAGTTTGTGCCAGCCAGCTAAACATCCACAGCATGGCAAACTTGTTTCCTTAGAAGCAAGCAAGTTATAGAAACCCGTTGCGGGGAACGGCTAGCTCAGTTTGATTAACTTGGCTCTGGGGTTTACTCGGCGCGCGTTGAGGCGCGTACTTCTGCGAGAACATACAACTCAAGCGAGCGGACGGAGCAGCGTGGTTCATCCATTACACCAAACGCAACTCTCGCTCAGCCAGCGGGCGACTTTCGCGATACAACCAGCAACGCTTATTCGGCGCGAAACTCTTACGCACATCTCGGAGCCTCTGAATTCTGAACTCTTTTGCTCATTTTCCTGGGACTCCGTGAAATCCAGCGCTCTCTTCGCCTCCTTCTTCTGGAAGAGCTTCAGCGAAAGCCGGTTCTTCTTCGAGGGGCTCCCTCTCGCAGGCCCGGTGCTGTCACTCGGTAAAACCCCGGGCATCTTTCCTGGAGGACAAGCGAGCGGGAGAAGCGGCCGGCCCGGCCGGGAAGCTGCGCTGGCCGCTCACACCTGCCACAAAAACACACAAAAAACACCACACGAGTCGCCATTTACTTTCGGTCCGC
>NW_010973284.1:887839-986817 GCF_000737465.1 Haliaeetus leucocephalus
CGGGGGTGCTGCAGGGGTGCGCTGGAGGATGCTCTGGGGGTGCCTCAAAGGGTGCTCCGGGGGTGCTGCGCGGGATGCTCAGGGGGATGCTCTAAAAGGGCTCGGGGGGGGCTCCAGGGCGTGCTTGGGGGCTGCGTGGGAGCATTCTGAATGAAGGGTGCTCCTGGGGGTGCTCCTGGGGGTGCCTGGCCCCTCAAGTGGCTGCCTGGGGGCAGCGACAGCCCTGAGCCACCCGGGACAGGAGCGTTTCCAGGGCACCCTTGGGTGTGGGATGGAGGCACTGGGCGGTGGGGAGAGGGCAGGAAGGCTCCGAGTCCTGGTGGGACCCCCCGGGTGTCACCATGTGAGGGCTGGGAAGGGCCCCCCCCAGGCCCCGGGCGATGTAGCAGAAATCACCAGGATCCCAGAGCAGCCAGAGTTGCGTTTAAGCCTCAAAGCCCAACCGTAAAACCCTCCCCAGCTGTGAAGATGTGGTTCAGACAAGCCCCAGCCCAACCTCCACGGCTGAGCGTGGTCGCCAGCGCCTGCCTCCAGCCTCTCCCCGTTTCCTCGCCGGCTTTCCAGCCATCCGGACACAGAAACTCTTGGCCCCGTAACTCATCGCTGTCTCTAGCGAGGTTTGCGCTCCGGTTCTCCAGCCCGCGTGTCCCTCAGGGCTCTTGGTCTGGATGCAGAGCGGTTCCAGGCTGAGCTCTGGGTTTCTGCATCCTCGGGGGGGCCAAGAGAGGGGCCGCTCCAAGCAGCACATTTGGCAGCGAGCGGAGGGACAGGCAGTGCCTCTCCCTCGCAGGCAGCATCGCCTTTCCTCGGCGGCGGTCGCTGCCAGGGCATTTCTGAGCAGCCCAACTCTGCCGGGACCAGGCGTGCCCTGTGCAAGCATTTTCGTCAGCTCCCCGCATTCGGCTTGTGATTTCTTGTGGGCCTAAAGCAAAGACGTACCGGGCTCTGACTTTGCTCCGGGAGAAATCGGAGGGAGCGTGAACAGGGAGCTGCTGCAGCGGGGTAGACCGTCGCCTGAGATCTGGGTAGACGAGGCTGAGTGGTCCATGAGAAGATCGGGGAGAGCAGAAAGTGGGTTGGATAATCTCAACTGCAAGTTCAAGTAAGTTCAGGATGGAGGAAGTCGCGGTCTGGATGCTCTGGGTGTGATGTTCGCCATCCAGAGATGGAAGCGGGACTGTACGGTACAGGGTTAGCTCGTTTTCCTCACAGCTATGGGATGCGACACCGGCAGGAAGGGTTTCCTTTGTCCAGAGGCTAATCCAGAAATTAAATATTTTAGCCGCGTGGCCCAAATGAAGGCGGGGAGCACCTGAAAACGTTGCACATGCAGGGTAAGGATAGCGACCGCAGTGATGGGCAGAGAGAAGGCGAGCACTGTAAAAAATATCAGCAGTTGCCTTCATACCCATTTCGCAGTCTTTCTGGTGTTTTTTGTTTGATTTGGGAAGGACTAAATGGAAAAAGCTGATCTCTTAAATAATTCCTGAAATGGTAAATGGGACAAGGGAGCCCATAACCTCAGGTTTATGACTGATTATTTGTTGCTTTGACTGTAATATTTAAAAAATAAATGTAACTGCTGAAGTGACAGCCAGCCTGATGAACAGCGACCTGGGCAGGGAATCTGTGGTTGAGGAGGGATACGTTAATGGATTCGTTAAAATAATCCTGGAACTGGGAGATAAGATGGCGAGGAGCCTGTTGCTGTTGTGGGCTCTGTCAGTCTCCCAGTTCAGTTTCCAAACCACTTGTGAATAGTAAAACCAGGACCACATTCCGGCTCTTTTCCAGAATGTCTGGTTATGGAGAAGGTTTTGTCTCTCAAGTGCCGAAATCATCCCCCTCGTGCAGTGCTGGGGCTGTCCCGTTCCCGCAGGAGAACGTTCGGTGTCACAAAGTCTCCTTTTGTCCTCAGCTAACCGAAATACCCCCCACCCCCCAGTTATTTGCCACCGAGCTGGAGTGCGATGTTGCTTCGCGTCAAACAGCCTCTGCGTCCCTCGGTATGGGCACGTTTAGGGAGGGAGAGGTTTGGTCTCAAAACATCCTTCGCATCAGGAGTGGTTTTGAGATTCTGCGAGATGGCCAGCGTTAGATGAATACAAGCTCATTCACAAGCTCGTTGCCGATTCAGGTCCCTCCCCCTGCGGTTTTACAGCTGCGAAATATTTTGAAAGTCGCATTTTTATTACCGAGTGTTATGCATCAAATCTTGAGTCTTTTCAAGGAACCTTTGGGAGCAGCACCAGGGATGAATGTGGCGCCATTTGTTAGAGAAAAAAGTGATCATGGAATCGTAGAATGGTTTGGGTTGGAAGGGACCTTAAAGACCATCTATTTCCAAGCCCCCTGCCATGGGCAGGGACACCTTCCACTAGACCAGGTTGCTCAAAGCCCCATCCAACCTGCCCTTGAACACTTCCAGGGATGGGGCATCCGCAGCCTCTCTGGGAAACCTGTTCCAGTGCCTCACCACCCTCACAGTGAAGAACTTCTTCCTTACATCTGATCTAAATCTACCCTCTTTCAGTTTAAAACCATTACCCCTTGTCCTATCATGCCCTTGTAAATAGGGAAAGTTACTGTATTTTTCCTTTCGGTGCCCCGTATGACAGGGATTACGTGACTCTGCCTTGCTCAAGAGCAGCGAGATGCAGATGTTGGTCAATAAAGCCCTGACCCTGGCTCAGGGGCGTGAAGGAGCCCATGGCTTGGGGCAGAAATTCCCAACCGTGCACTTTCGCACGCTGCCGGTGCTAGGGGAGAGCGGCGGGGAGGGACTGGCTGCAGAGAGCTCCTTCTTCAGCCCTATTTATTTTAGACCTCGGTGGAATTCACGTTTCCGGCGCTGTGCCTCAGGAAGCCTCGAGTCCTGCACATCCCAGGGTTTAAACAGCACATGAAAAAGAAGTTATTGTCATTAGGACGATAATATACTGCCAAAATGGACAATTTGGTGGAGTCAGAAATGTGAAATATGGCGAAAAACCCACCCGCGCACAGAGACTCCTGTCTTCCAAACGTGATATTATCTTAAATTCAGCCTTGCAGCCAGTCCTCTGTCCATCAGGGCTGAATGTGAGTCTCGGTGCAAGTGTTTCATCTCTCAGTAAGCACCACGGGGATCGGACATGGCACGACACCCTTCCTCCCCTGCGCTGCCCTGTCCATCTCACGTTTTGGTAAGCAGCCGAATGAGACCAAAGTGGAAGAGCCATTCCCAAGAAGCAGGAGCACCTTGGTTTGATAGTTCCCCTTCACACCCAGCTTCCGAAAATGCCCAAAGGATCCTGTTTTTCCTTAGGAAATGGAAGATGTTTCCAGCCCAGCTCGGGCCAAAGCTCTGGCTTTTGAGTGGGATGAGCGCAGGAGCTCCAAGGATGCACCAAGCCCTGGCCAAGGACAACCCCATTGTCATAAAGTTGCTACCAGCTTCTTTGACCACATGGAAGTTATTCAGTATCATGGCAGCAAAGCTTGACCTGTCTCAAGGTCAAGGAGATGGAAAACAGCAGCTTGGAAGAGACCAGAAGCCAAAGGAGGGCTTCATTAGTTCCCCCCCGCCCAAATTTGTGGGATTGAGGCAAAAAGAGTAAACATTAGAAATGAGGCACTTTAGATTTTTGTTTGCCTTTTGACTCTGGAGCGCTTTTGACTCATGGTTTTTGGTGGTTTTTCTGATTGCCTGGCTCTGGGAAAGGAGACTTTAGGGAAAACACCACAGTTTTCAAGAGAATCAGCCAAAGCTTTTATAAGACCGCGGCTGGAATGAGCTGAAGGTCAGTTGGAAAAGAGGTTATCAGAGGGGGATGAATGTGATCGTTTTCCCCTCCCGGTGAGCCATAAAAGAGGGCGAGAGTTTGGATATCTGATACCTCCAGGTCTCGTCCTGACCTGTCTCTAATGGAAATGCTGGCAGGAAGCTCACGACATTTATTAAACAGCAATAAGCAGCTTTAATAAAATCAGTATCCGCACAACTTTATTACTGCCATTTGAAAAGATGCCTGAAATGGCTGTTTAAGTACCGCCGGCCACCGAGGGTTGCACACTTAGGCTGAAAGCAATCGTCTTCTTTATTAAGTGGTGCTGGGTTAATTATTCAGATTTCTCAGGAGCCCCCCCGCTCTCTCAAACACCAGTGAGGCTCCGCACGCCTCCAAGATGTTTTCCATGGAAGCAGCCCCCCCGCTCCAGCCCCATCCAGCCTCCTCCGCTGCTTTGTGTACATAATTTTGCATCCCCAAATCTAGTCCCCTTCCACTTCAGCACATGCGGTCGGGTAACACCAGTGCAGAGGGAAGCCTGCCCAGCAATCCCAGTACGCCCAGCACCGAGATGGGCTTGGCTGCAGCATGCATGCTGGGACGGATCCAGCTTGCCAGCTCACCTTTCTGGATGCTGATGGGTTTATAGCAGCGGGCTTCCTAGGGCTTAGGCATCATCTGGTCTCCCCGCTTTAATTTTGGGTCTGCTCAGCTGTCTTCTGACCCTCAGCATGGACCAGAGCAGCGTGTGCCCAGATCCACTCCGGTCCCAGCTGCCGTTTTCGAGGGATGCCGTGGGATGATCGTTGCACGATGCCAAACGCACCGGGGAAGGTAGCGGATGGGCTCCCGGGATGCAGATCCCTTACAGTGGAAACCCTGTTTGCCTCTCACTTTGGCAAACCTCGTGACAACTTCTTGCAATGCAAACCCAGGACTTTAAACTGGGTTTATTTACTTATTTATTTATTTAATCCCACAGAGTTTTCAAATTTTTTTTTTTTTTTTTTTTCCTCCTGGAGGGAAACTCCTTCCAGTGCCTGTGCCAGCCGGCAGCCGATCACAGCCCACCGCTGCGCAACCGAGATCCCACCCGTGTGGATGTCCCCAGCAGACTGGAAATGGGTTATTTTTCTTCCTTTGCAGCGAAAACAGAATTGAAAAATCTGTACAACAAATATTCCCCGAGAGGCTATATTTATTCCTGGTATGTCCACTTGCAATAATAACTCGGCTGGTTGTTGTGCAATCCAGCAGACCGCCTGGATGGAGCAGGTTTGGGTGTAACCCTTTGGGTACCGAGGGCAAGCTCCGGCCGTGGGTCCGTGTGGCAGAAGGGAGCGGGGGGCAGTGGGTGAAGCCCAAACCCGCTGTCCTGCAGCGATTCTGCTTGGGCAGAGGGAGGCAGGCAGCCGCTTCGCCCGTCGGCCCTGCGAGCATCCAAGGAGGCAGCGGTGGCCGTGGCCGGGACCGACGGGATGGCTTCTGAGTCGTTTTGCGGCCGTCTGTTTCCCATCATCCGTGGGAGCAGCCTGCAAAGCAAAATCCCCCCCCGACAGCTGGTGTATAACGTAAAGCAGAAGCAATTTTAGGCCCTGACCTCAGTCCTCACGCTTGTGGGATGATCTCGGGCCGTACCCAGGTGAAACACTTCCCCGTTTCCCAACCTGCTCCGGCCCCGTTGGGCGAAGCTATCCCAAGCCAGCCGTAGCTCCGTCAAGCACCAGCCCATAATTAATTAATTTGCACGTTTTGACTCCATCCATCCATAGTTCCTAATTTAAAAACTTATTTAGGGGGACACAGACTTGAAGACCTTCTTCAGGGCCACAGGGATTACATCTGGGAAAAACTGTAGGTCATGTGTGTGTAATTGCAATAAGGAAATGCTCCAAATAAAAGCTTCCTGCTGGGTCTTTCCGGTGGGAAAACTAAACAATTCTTTTAGGCTTACTTTAAAATCAGCACCATATAGAACTACGTATATTTTTCCATCGTGCTGCTTTGTATAGAGAACGCAAGCAACAGACCCCTGCGAACATGCTCCGAAAAGATGCGCAAGCGTAACTAAACCAGAAGGATGTGACAGAAAATATTTGGAGTAAACGTTAAGTAAGCCAACGTGCTCTTAACTTCATTTTGAACCCCGAGCACAGTAATTGCTTGTGAAAGCAGAAAGCTGTCAACATGGAGTCACGGCCCTGCCTGGTGTGGGATGCTGGAGCTGCGTGGGAAAGGCGGCATTTAATGGGAAAGGCAGCATTTAACCGCTGCTGAAATGAGGGGGTTATTTTTCATTCCTCGGGTAAGAAGTTAACCCATCCGTGCCTTGGGGAGTGCTCGCAAGGACAAACTGCTGCCGTTTCTCTCTCCATGTCCAGGGTATTTTGCTTCCTGCAAAGGCAAAACTTTCCTGCTTTTCTTCAAACTTAATCTGTTAAAGTTACTTTTAGTAGTTGCACGAGCGCAGTGAGCCTGGAGGCGTGCCAGCAGCTCTGTTCTGCAGACAGAGTGACAAAATGTGTTTTTTTCCCCGCTAACATGAGCGTTTGGGTTGCGCTGCTTGTTAAGTGATGGGAAAGGTGCTGGCGCTGCTCCGTGATGCGAGTCGCTGGTGAAAGCCCCCGACAGAGCCCCTGGGTCCGGGAGGGATGCCTTTGCTTTTCAGGATTTTCTTTCCCGGCCCTGGAAGAGGTTCACAGCCCAGCTGCAGGGAGCCGGGCAGTGTCTGAACCCCTCTGCCTTTGCCAAGTGTGAAGTTGTTGCAAGTTCAGCGCAGAGATTGAGGTTTTGGTTTGTTTGGTTTTTTTTTTTCCCTGTTGCCAGCCCAGGGGTGCATCAATCCAGGATGCCCAACAGGAACACCAGCGTGGGGGCTTGGGCTGGGTGCTCTGCCCATCCCCGAGCCACATGCCACGAATACCCTACCCCCCCAAAAAAAATCCCACCGCGTCTGCTCTGCGAGCCGTCCCCTGCCCGGCTCGCTTGCCGTTTGAAGTTTGCCTTGACAACCCTGCTGCAAAGGGCTGGAGCATTTTTATATGGAGAGTCCCACAGGAGCCCAGGGCTTGCCCGTCCTTTCTGGCAGCGGCCGTGGTACGGCACAGCGGGTCAGGCATCCTCCGCCGTTACGCACGGCCGCGTTCCCGCCGTCACCGCGTCCCGCTCAGCATCTCCTGGGGACGGCGGATGGACGGACGGGCGCAACGTGAGGGGCCGGAGCGTCGGGGAGAAGGGTAAAGGGCCGAGGGGCCGTTTCTGCTCCGCGCGCGTGGGAACGGGGCTTCGGCAGGATTAATTACGGCCGCGGAGACCTTCCCGCGGCTTCTCCTAAAGATGCCGCCTTTTAATCGCGGCAGCTGCTCGCGTTTCCTTGGGAGAGGCGCTCAGCAGAATAACTAATGCGTTCAGCCCGGGGAGGTGCAGCATGCGGAGGGCGAGCTCCGGCTGCAGCCTGCAGCATCAGGTATAATAAGAACCGTATCGTTAATAATTGACTGCTTTTTTCAGTAATCTTTCCTGATAAGAGAGGCAGCCCGGTGACAGCCCAAGCGGCGCTTAACGTTTTGTGTTTTATGGAGAAGACAGCTATGCTGTGAAAAGTAACTCATTTTACACGGCGGGCTTGAACTGTCCTCAGAAAGGTCATAGGAGAGCGGTGGGCTGCTTTATTAGAAAATTAATCCCTTTTTTGTGCTCCTTGTGTTAGACTTGTATTTGCTTTCCGAGCAAGGTCACTGCTCAGCCGACCAACTTTTTAACAACTGGAAAAGGCATGTTTGCTGCTCCGAACCCTTCACTGCCGGCTCTCGGCACGGGAAAAGATGCTTTTGAGGGAGGCAAGCGCTTCTGCTCGCCGATGGGCTTGTAGGTGGGAGCGTGAGAAGATAACACGACAAGGTGCTTTTCTAACGATAGTTTTTCCTTTCACCGTGAAGTGCTAAAGCCACTGCTGCAGTGCAGAAGAACACGACAGGCAGAGCTCAAAAAAATGTTGTGTTATAGCTAATGAGACTGTGCTAACGTGCTGCTCAGCAGGGATAAATTATCTTCTTATTTATAGGCACAGGGTTAAATGTTTCCAATTTAAAATTACTAGCAAGATGTTCTGGGAGAATGAACGTCATATATATTTGTCTCTGTGGTTGAGTTAATTTGTTCTTTAAATCTGCTGGGGTGTTATGGTGCTCTCCTTTCTGCTGGCTGGGGTGGATGGGGGAGCGGGCGGGTGCTTAGGTTGCCTAGAAAGTGGGACAGAGTAAAAGAGGGGTTAAATGTGACTGTAAAGAGCCAGTGTTTGAGACAGGGCTAGTTAAAAAGACAGTACATTGTCCCTGCAAATGGGCTGCCCCAGGGAATAAAACCGCTTCACTCTGTGCTGTTGCCTTCTCACACATTTGGCTTCTTGATTTCCATTTCTGTATACATTTATTCCTGCCTTGAGAAAAGCAACGTAATTCAAATCTGGATTAATCCTCCCCACAGCCTTTCTGTGTAGTAAAGGTAAAAATCAGCGATGCCGTGCACGTGGCGATGTCGCCAGCCTGGAGAGGAAAAGAAGTGTTCTTCAATTTTAGCCAATAGAGGAAAACTCAGCAAATATAAGAACCTGGCAGAGGGTCAGCGTAACAGGTATTAGCAGGATGGAAGACGCACCTGAAAGCACCGCCCTGCCTTGAATTATGGGCTGGATCCTGGGCGTATGGGTACGCTGCTTCTGGTGGATTACTTCATTTTTTTATTCTCATTTTTATTAGGGACAGGCTTCAGAGAGCAGCCGTGGGGTCCAAGGAGCCACATTTTTTGGCTCAAAGCCATCCGCCCTGCGCCCGAGCTGCCCTGGGGGGGACGGTAGAACATCAGCAAGCTGGTAGGGTACATTCAGTATCCTTTTATGAGGCGATTTTGAAGTAGATTGGTCAAAAGAGGAAATTCTTAGTATCAATTTGGGCTGCAGAGTTGGGACCCAGCCAGCTCATAAATGAACCGATCCAGTGTAATTATCTAGATATTTAAAAGCATTCTATTCACTGGCTTTTACCCCCACCCCCCATCTAAATAAATGACCTAGAAGAGTGAAGTGTAGCTGGTCGGACTGTAGCCGGGATCCGTAAGTGCTCCGTAATTGACTATAATTGGAAATTTAAAAAAAAAAAAAATTTTTGAGAAAGAGGTTAGCGTTCCTTTTGGCATGTGCTGTTTATTGGCAGGAGGAGACAGAAGAAACTGCCCTTTATGGAAGAAGTGCAGTTAATTGGAGAGCACATCAGGAGGCCGCTGGTCAAGGTGTTTCGGAAGCTTGCATGGCGTTGGGCACGCATCAACATTGCCATCAGGCTGCATGGGTGTCAAGGAGGTACCAACCCTGGAGGCACTTTTGAGGGTTTTGATGTTCTCCTTGGGTTGGGACCCTCCCAACTTTCCATCAGGGCTGTACATTGACAAGAAACGTGTCTACCTGATCGATGGAACTAATTGTTTCTTTAAAAGGTTTTGATCTTTCAAAGCATCTGTCCTATGATAACAATACAGCAGGGTTTGATTTTGTTTTCCCGCTGGTCTTTGTTGTAGTTAAACCACATTATTTCAGGGCTTCTAGAAGAGAATAACAGCAGCACTGCTATACTCTGTATATCCTTATCTGTACCGCATATCTGGTTATCTTACCATTGCCACAAGAAGAAAGATGAGTTACACAATGCAAAAATAATTATGTGATAAAAGGAGAGTTTAGAAACTGCAGAGTGGAGAAGACCGACAAGACAGAGCTGCTCCTGAGACAGTGAATGAGCCAGAGATCTTGAGGGATGGTTCTGCTGGTGGATGCTGCAGAAGAGAAAATAGAAAGGCGAACCAGACTGGTGCTGGATAAGTATGGTGCCAGGCGAAGCGAGGGGTAAAGGTTGGCTAGAGCCCCTTCATAGGGAGCTCTGGAAGCATGGCCAAGTGCTAAAACCCTCCCTTAGGCAAAATATGACAAGCAGAAAATGAGTTCAGACTCTGACGGTTTGATCAATGAGATGAATGTGAGCCGGGGCTGGCTCGGCACAGGATTTGTGCTGCTTGGACCTACCCCTGAGAATCCTGCATAGCTCTGGGATGCGCTGGAGAAGCAGGGATGGGCTTCCAGGCTGCTGTGGGACCATCTCTGGCCAGGAACCAAATGAGATACTTGAAGGAAAATCCTAGCTCCCAGCAACCTGCTCTCCAAGCAACCCCCACTTTCCCCCCCATAGCAGGAATTAAAAACCTGCTAAAAGCCCTTGCCTGCCTATTCCCTGTGTTTTTCTAAAGGGCACGGAGGAGAGAAGCTTCACCCAGGACCTTTCTTGGTTGTTCCCAGCCTTAATCTCCTCTCACGCTCCAGGAGGGTCTCACCCGTGTCCACATGATGGGAAAGAGCTGGAGGGCAATGCAGACCAGGCTGGATGTGGAGTTCATGATGTAGGCTGTGGTAGATCTCCACATGAAGATCTTCCCTGATATGAAAGCAATTTGTCTGTATTTTAGTGCAATTTGGTAGAGGTTCTTTATAACAGTATGGATGCGCTCTGAAATAATGGGTTTTGTTTGAATAAGATTTAACATAAATTTTGAATCTTTGGTTATTATGCATTAAAAAAACAAAAAAGGTGACAAACCAGTCATTTCTGTGTATAGTTTAGATCCCTTGCTGTTTTCAGAGATGTTGTTATATTATGTTGGATATATCCAGCTTACAGGAGTCAACGAAGAGTCCTTGTGCCATCTATCTCAAGCCCAACAGAAATTATCCTAAATGTCTGTCTTTCCTCATTTGCAGTCAAAACCATCTGTAATGCAGGGGATGTTTTGTAAGAACTAACTACCTGGGATGTGTCTATGAAGCATGAGTTGTTGCCACTGGAAAAGCAGCTATTGATTTAAGCAGCTTGAAAGTGCTTAGCAAACACAGTCAGGCTGCAGAATATGGGAAATAAGAGGGGGGTGGCCTGTGAAGATGTGTAAGGCTTTAAGGAGAGATTAAGTTCAAATGATTGAGCTTTTGTTTGAATTAAAAATATCTGTTTCTTTTTTTGAAGGGTGAAGCGACTCGTCTACCCTAGCTTGTCAGAAGATGTTTAAGTGACAGCCCGATTAGACCACACTATGGAGAAGACAGATGGTATGGAGGCTACTGGATGTTCGTTTGCTCATTTGTTTCTTGACAAAAAGCCCCCAACCAAGCCCTGAAGTAATTTCCTTACCAGAAGTACTGTAAATAACCTGTTTTCTATAGATACGCGGTAGGGCCGGGAGATAAATGCATCATTCATGTATTATGCAGACTCCTAAACCGCAGCAAAAAGACATGGTCGCAGCTCTCAGTTCAGCCCGTATTTGTCCTCCCGTCCTCTGTGGTGCGTAGGCAGGACAGATCTCCTCTGCTCGCACCCTCTGGGCTTTGCTCTTGTGCCCTATTACCACACGTGATGGTTTCCCTCTGTCGTTCCTCTGACTTTCACGTGCTGCTTCCCATCAGAAAGGCGTCTGCATCTCGGTGATGCTCGGTGACGAGCGGCACCGAAAGCCGTGCCAAATTCTCCCGGTCCCCCCGCAGCTCCTGCACCAGGATGGAGACAAAGGGAGCAGCCACGAAACCTGGTTTCTCCTGGTCAAGCTGCTCCTCCTCATCCTCACAGGGCACAGAGCCTCTTTGCTCCGAGGCCCAAACCACTGTGATTTCAGGGACTTGCCGTATCAAGAAAAACGAGCGACGATGCAGGGGTTTGACTATTTAGACCCTCAAGGCCAAAATTTGGGGGCTGTGAATTTTTTGCAGGATGGATCTGCCTGTATTAAGTTGTATTAAACCAGGAGCCTCAGGCTGCGTGGCTGGAGCCGTGCCGTTTGCCTGTGACGGCTGGGTGGGCAAACACAGTGTCACGCATTTCGAGGCGATTTTCCTCAATTAAAAGCTGTGCCTGGTGCTGTGCAGCCGGTCACCTTGGGAGGCACGTGTTTTGCATGGATGCGGCTGTGTAAAGCAGTCCCGGCTGGCGCTGTCTGGGTCCGGCCTCTGCCCGGTGCTGTATTCATCATTTTCAAGGAATAATTTGTGACCTGGTGTTTGCAGATGAAACGATGCAATGATTTTCCTGCTTGGCGTGCACGGCACTACTTATGCCGCTGAAAAGTCAAAACCGAACCAAAAGCCTTGAAAATGTAATTGTCACAGATTGGTTCCACCTTCTGTTTTTGAGCTGGATTTATTACATATTGGGCAGCTTTTTATACTTACGCAGACACGTAGCTCTGCCTGTGAAACCTGCTGTTTGCTTAATTGCCAATTAGAGCCATGATTTCAGCAAATTTTCGGCTTCCTTGTGCCATCATTACCTGATTCACCTCTGGAAAGCCGGATCGCACCTTTGCGTGCGTTGCTGCGTCTCCGCGCGGCTTCACCACGAGCCTCCACAATGACGAACTGCAGCCCCCCCCCGCCTGCCTGAAACTGAGATGAAAATAGCAGTAACATTTTCCCACCTGCTCTAAATGTATTTTTTGTTAATTTTTTTGTTGTCTTCGGAATTCAGCCATCTTTTTTTTTTTTTTTTTTTGGCGTTGTTTCAGCAGATGGCCAGCCACCCAAACCCGACGGGGAGAGGGAGCACCCCCGCAGCCTCCCCTACTCCGTGGAGACGCCGTACGGCTTTCACTTGGACCTGGACTTCCTGAAGTACGTGGACGACATTGAGAAAGGGAACACCATCAGAAGGGTTCACATCCACCGGAAAACCAAGCAGCCAAAATTCAGCACCCTGCCCCGAAACTTCAGCCTGCCTGAGAACGGCTCCCGCGGATGCGCGTCGACTCCCAGCAAGACCTGGACGGTGACCTGCTCCTTCCCCCAGCGAAAGGCATCGCTGGGGGCGGAGGAGACCCCCCGGCCCCTCCTGCCCAACGAGGCACCCTTTCCCGCGGCCGATGAGCCCAGTTACCGGAGAAAAGCCCTTTTGGCAGAGACGCGGCGGCAGGCGGAGCTGGGACGGCAAGAAGGCGAGCTCCGCGGGCGGCCGCAGTTATTGCGAGCTTCCAGCATGCCCGCCGCGCTGCCGCCTGGCCAACCTCCGCCGGGGGACGGGAAGGTGCCCTCTCCCCTCCGACCGCCTCCCCAGCACTGCCACGACCAGAGCGGCTCCGAAAACGCCTTTCGCCCCACGCCGCGTTCGCCTGGCTCCGACGGCGTGGCGTTCAGTCTCGCCGGGGAGATGAGCTTGGAGCCAGATGTCTCCTTGGGGCAGAAGGAGCATCCCGGCGGAGGTAGCCCGGGGCCGAGGCAGACGCCGTGGCAGAGCCAGCATCCTGCGGCACCGCAGCTGCAGGTGGTGATGGAGAGCGGAGGCGAGGAGGGAGATGCCGCCGACGCCGGCGGTCGTTCTGCCTTGGCCGGGGTGGAACCGGCCTCGCCGGCCGCCCTGCAGCTCGCGGAGGAGAACACGAACCCTGGGGAAAGGGAGTTAAGCGTGAACGAAATCGCTCTGGACGTGCTGAAGAAAGCTGAGGAGGAGAGCGTCCGGGCTGGAGAGAAGGAGGAGAGCTGTGGTCCTCAGCCTCGTGATGCCAGGGAGCCCAGCGGGGTTGCGGCGTTGAAGCAGCAGGTCGCTGCTCTGGAGGAGCAGCTGGGCAAGAAGAAGGAAGAGCTCGAGCGGATCAGGGCGGTGCTGGAGCAGCAGGATCACGAGATCAAGGAGAAGGAGAAAAGCATAAAGTTACTGGCCAGCTCCAAAGCTCAGCTGGAAGAGAAGCTATGCCGGGAAGATACCAAAGAGGCCAAGCTGCCTTCCACGCGGAGCAGCAGGGCTTTGCGGTGCTACGATGCTGCAGTGAACACCGACGTCTCGCAGGTAGCCGGGGCCAAGCAAGCCCACGATAAAGGCGTCAATGTAAATATCCCAGTCTCCACCAAATCCATAGGATGCAGCATCCGAAGAGCAGACAACGTGAACGTGCAGGTGATGGAGGTGGGTGCTCGGAGAGATCAGGGACTGGCAGATGCTGGCACCGGACCCGGACATTTTGGTGAAGCTGAGGGTGAGGCTGGCCTTCATGCATCGTGCTTCACCCAACTGAAGATTGATGAGCACCTCAGCGATGACAATCAAAATCACAGGAATAACTACGATACCCAGAGTCTTGCTGCTCACGCAAGAGCAGAAGGCTATCGAGGAACAAGAATTGGCTCAAACGGCGGTGAAAACAAGGCGGGCTTTGGAGAAGATAAACCTCGCGATGGGCTGGAAGAGGAAGGTCCCCCTGACCATGAGGATCTCCCCGCTGTTGACCCCATCGGCCAATACGTAAAAAAAATCCAGGAGCTTTTGCAGGAGCAGTGGCTGTGTTTGGAGCACGGCTACCCCGAGTTAGCGAGCGCTATTAAACAGCCGGCCTCCAAGCTCAGCTCCATTCAGAACCAATTAGTTAATTCCTTAAACTCGTTGCTGTCTGCCTACTCTACGCAAAGGCCCGCGGATAAGGAGAATTCCAACACACACTATCAACAGTTGGGTAAATAATATTGGCATAGGTTTCAACGTGTCGGGGCCAAGTCTCTTCCCATTTATTCAAGTGTTGAGCAGGGGTGATGCAGCAGAGTTCGGTGGTATAATTAGTATCAGTCAGATCAGAAATAGCCCCTCCTAAACATGTATGAGAAAGGCAAATCTCTGCACCTCATAAGCTATGTGATCTGGAAAAAAAAGCAAACAAAACCCTGCAGGAGCTGATAAAGCTGTGGCTCAGTTATGCGCAGGATCAGCTTCCAAATGGGACTGTACTTGTGGCTATTCTATCAAATAACCATTTTTCTTAAGTGGATTGGGCATCTCAGTTTGCAAGAATGTGGGATTCATGCTCATCTGGGGTAAATCAGCATGAAGTTCACCAGAACCAAACCCAATTCAAGCTAACTGAGCAACTAGGCTGGGAGAAGACTTGTTCCCACTCACAGCCATTCATCTAAAATAATTTTAGCTTATATGACGATAAGAATCCAAACCCGAAGGCTGCCCATTCACTGTTGGAGGGGCCTTGCAAATAGATAAGTGACCTATTACTTACAAGCAATACGTAGTGAGACTGTTCAAACTCTGGTGGAAAGACTCACCCATATAGTATTATAGGAGATTTATATAGGAGATTTCCAATACATTAGTACTGAAAAAATAAAAAAGAAAACATTATTACAAGAGTAAAGCCTACTTATATTCATAGGACACGTATATAATTCCCAGTCACTTCCTTTATATTCCCAGTTGCTTGGAGATGTTTGAGACACATATTTTAAAGGTGGCAGGGCACAGGTTCGGGTTGTGGCCAGGTGCATCCGTAGTTTTGCAAGACATAAAAAAAATCTCCTAAGATGAAATAAGAAGCTTATGGTTATGATTTGTAGTTTGTTGCTAGAGGTTGGGAATGATCATTGATAATTACGGCACATCTGCTTAATTAATCTATTATTTTGTATTTTGCTAGAAATCTCTCCAACCACAAGTCTTAAATCTATCATGAAAAAGAAAGGTTATGGTTTCCATGCAGGAGGCAATGGGACCAAAAAGAATCTTCAGTTTGTTGGGGTAAATGGTGGGTAAGCATCCATTCAGAAGATAAAACTGCCTTTTAACATGTGATATCCTCTGTATCGCTGGAGAAGTCATTCTTTTTTTCCCCTCTTTTCCCCTCCATACCTCTTGATTAAAAGGCCATTTGAAATGGAGCCTCTTTTCTCCCTTCTTTAATCCAGCACTGATAACCTGTAAGTAACCCTGTAGAAAAGATGTTGGTGTTTCAGAGCAGCGAGGGACACCCTGGGGACTGACACTCTCTGCACACCCATCTTTTGGGGCTTCATCCAAATCCCAGCTGGGTCTGTGGGAAGATCCCCACTAACTTTGGTGGGTTTTGGAGGAGGTCAGCATTGCCTGCGTGGGCACGTTGCCACTAAGCTGCCTCCACGCTCCAGTGATGGCCAGCAAAAGTTGGTTCAGGCACTGAGAAAAGACTATTTCAGTAAATAAGGAATTACCTTGGGGTGAAGGAGACAACTTCTTTTTAGATTGTGCTCCAACACCCAGTTCCCTCTGTATCCAATATCTAACGCTCTTTAGCCATTGAGCTAACTAGATACACCAACATGTGCTGTAGATGCATCTCTAAGAGCAGCACTGGCACATCTACCGAGGAGTACGTGTGCTGGCGTGAAGAGGGCAGGGCGCATTGCACTGTCCCTTCACTGTGCAAACAGCTATGTGTGCAAGTTTGGATGCTGGTTTCTGCTGACATACGCTTCTCTGCCTTCCCGGCTCGATGGCTACTGCTGTTGGGTTCATCAGGTGTTACTCGCTCTTGTTGCGTAGAGCCGCTTCTGCCAACAGTCGCTGAAATGGGCACAACTTGTAGCAAGTAGAGGAATCTCGACTAGTTTGGGAAAAGTTTTGGTATCCCTCAGAGTGAAATATTCAGTCTCGTGGAAGATGTTATTGTTATTAATACTTTTGGACAACCAGAAGAGAGGTCTCTCTAGGGGGGGCTGCTTCAATGGTGGACTCGGGTCCATGCTGGAGCTGCAAACACAGTTTTTGTCTAGCGGTCCTCAAGGTTGCCGACGTGCCGCTTGTCCCGCCCTGCCACAGGGTCCGTGTTTCTCACGGCTCCCCATCGGCGTGCCGGCAGCGCCCAGCAGGGAGGCAGCACGCAGCCCTTGCTTGGCCGCGCTGGGGCTTGTGCGATGGACATCCCTCCAAACCAACCGAGCATTCCCTGAAGTAACACTGCCTGCTGCTAATTAACTGCTTCTATCACACTCCTGCTGGCTTAAGAAGCCAAAAAAAAAGACTAACCCCAAGTTTGGCTGTGGCTCTAACCTTTTAACTTGTGTATCGCTCTGGGCTTCATCCAAGGCCCATTGGAGTCAGTGGGTGTCTTCAATGAGTCTTGGTCAGGCCCTGCGGTTGCAGATGGGGAAGGAGTGAATAACATGTGGTGTCCTCAAATAGCTATGAAACGACTTCAAGCGAAGACACAAGTTGCGAAGACAGCCCATCGGACGGGGATGCGGAGAGTGAGATGGAGAGAAGAGCTGACAATTTGGAGCCTACGCAAGCTGAAGCTGGAGGTGAAAGCGAGGGGGCTTCGTCAGGGACCTCCTCGCAGGAGAGATGTGAGGACGATGACCTGCAGGAGCCGTCGGCAGAAGCAGTGCCTTGCGCTCAGCACAAGGCTGACAGGTAACCAGAAAAACCAGAGAGCGATCATGCTGTCCATCACGTTTCTGCAGCCGCAGGTTGCACAGCGCTGCATTCAGTCGCTCCTACGGGGCTGGGGTCGGGGCTTCATCTGCTCGGTGGAAAGGCAGCCACTGACCTCTGCAGACACAGGAAAAGGCTTTAAAGAGCTAAATATTTTTTGAGTTACTACAGAATCTAATGGGGATTGATTCAGGCCCTACACTTGACTGTGGAAAAGATAGAGTGAGTCATATTTGGTGAGAATTAGCTCATTTCTCCCCTCTCCTGTAAAGCTTCTCAGTAAAGTTCTTTGCAGATTCAGGAATAAGATGGGGATTTTTTTCCCCGCTTTAAGGGTTCTTGTAACAGTTGAAGTTGACCATACAGATCTAGGACTCTGGTCTTAAACACTTGCTTAAGTGCTTAACTTTGTACCTAAAATCTGCGTCAAGTCAATGGGACAACCTGTGTCCATAAAGTTAAGCACTTAAATAATGTGGAACGTATTCTGACCTGAACTGCATGTTCTCCTTCCTGCTTCAATACCTTCTGCAAGTTCTGTCCCACGATGGATTTACAAAAGTATTTTCCCTTTAGATGCAAACCCTCTGAAGATTTCCTTGCCGACTGCCAGCTACTCAGCAAGCACCTCTCAGAAATCAGGACCACAAGCGACAAACATCTGGTACAGATATTTTCAAATCCCGTTTCAGACACGGTTCCCACCCTCTGTTACGTTTAATGGATAAGATTATCCTGACAGGCTGTGCCCTCCCATTCCATGGACAGCTTTGTGAGGAGAGAGGGGGGGAGATGACCTCTGAGTCAGTTTTAGAATAGTCAAAAAGAAAGGAAAAGGGAAAAAAAGAAGGATGATGGCTTTGCTTACTCATTCAAGTTACCACAGGAAATTCCTTTCCCCCTTAAGTTATAGCAGTAATCACAAAACCACAAGCTAAATACTGGCTGGACGATGCCAGAGCACAGGACGAAGAGGCACGGGGTGAGGAGCTGGGGCAGCAGCCGGTTTGCGGGATGACTACCCCAGGAGTAACAGTGAGACCTTGGTGTTTTCAGCGGCACGTCCTGAGCACCGTCTGCCAGGAGTGGTTCCGGGTGTCGAGCCGCAAGTCTTCCAGCCCGGAGGTGGTTGCAGCGTATCTCAAGGCGCTGGGGGCCATCCAGCCCCAGCTCCTGGCGATGGTGGTGAACCTGGCCGACAGGAACGGCAACACGGCTCTTCACTACAGTGTTTCCCACTCCAACTTCCCGATTGCAAAGCTCCTGCTAGACACAGGTAGGAACAGCCACTCTGCTCAGCCGTGGCTTTTGTTGGGTATGGGTGTCGAAGTTACTTTCTGTCGCTCTTGCCAATGGGGCAGGGTCCCACAGGGGATGACCACAGTGTGCAGAGCCAGGTAACGGGGGACCATCGACCGTCCCAGACATGGCAAACAGCGACTGAGGTCCAGGGTTGTCTCCCAGGGAGTTCAGTCGGGAGCAAAAGGAGATGGAGACCAACTACAACATACCTGCAAGGGAGCCATCCAGTAGACAAGCATGGGGCCAAGGTCCATCCAGGAGACAAATGTGGGGCCAAGGTCCATCCAAGATAGAAGCGTGGGGCCAAGGTCCATCCAAGATAGAAGCGTGGGGCCAAGGTCCACCCAGGAGACGTGGTTGATCTGAAGACCAGCATCCTCCCCATAGTTTGGCCCTGAGCCCATGAGCGTGGGCAGGGGTCTGAGCTGAGGCTTCTCAGTGTCATTAAGGTTCATTAGTGCCCTCAGGGCACTGACACACCTTGAGGGCTTTGTAGTCTGACTTTGGGGATGGTTCAGGTCCCTGTGGCCAAGGGGTGTCTCTCATGGCCCCGGTCCAGGTGGGATGGGGTGGCCCCCCAGCTTCTTATAGCAGCAAATGCCACATCGTGGCTTGGAGCAGGAGGATCAGACCCCTGAGAAAGCAACAAACCCTCCCAGCACTGCGGAAAAACTCTACGTTAAACTATTGAACTTCCAGCTCACGTTGCAAAGAAAGAAAAATCTCCAGCTGAGCTTGTACAGGGCAAAAAATGCACGCGTGCTCTGAAAGAATAAAGGCACTTTGGCCTTTTCTCATGGGCCAGACAATCTGTTGAATGTTAGGGAAATGGCAGATTATCATACACATCTATAACCCGATTGTTGGAGCCGTGGCGGTTTGTTCCCTCCTGCCCCTGAGTGCCCAAGGCGGCCGGGTCCCCGGGGCAAGGCTGGACTGAGCCCTCGCCCATTAGACACGGCTTATTCCTCGTGGTGGAGTTGGAAATAAGCTCTTTGAGGTGAAAAGGGAGCAAAACGGGGCCAGGATGGCTTTACACTGCCTGTTGGGTGACGGTCATCTTTCCGCTGCTCCCTTGCTGCAGGAGTCAAAGCAAACAGCCTGCAGCTTTGCAACCGGTGTGTGCCCAAGGCGTTAATTATCCTCCCCTTTTTTGTTTTTGGTTATGGTCTTCAAAATTAATTCAGCTGACCTCAGCAGTTATAATTAACTGTAGCAACGCGTAGCACCAAGGGCCATTCGGTGCTGTGCTCACAAGGCTAGATACTTAACGCAGATAAATCTCAGTCCTGTATAATTACGGAAACTCCTGTTTCTGGAAATATAAGCTGCCACGCATTTTACAACTCCCTCTTTGCTCCCCGTTCCCTCCGGCCGATTCATCGCGGGGCCGAATCCTTCCCCTGCGCGCCAGGCGTGTGCCGCCTGGACCTGCAGAACCGCGCCGGCTACACGGCGGTGATGCTCACCCCACTGGCGGCCGCCGAGACGGGCCAGGACATGGAGGTGGTGATGAAGCTGCTGAAGGAGGGGGACGTCAACCTGCGAGCCGCCCAGGTGCGTCCCCGTAATTCTGCCGTTTCTTTGAAAAGCGAGCGTGGTGCCGCGCAGGATAGTGCCACGGCCGCGGGCAGCCAGCCTGCAGCGGGTATTTTTTTTTTTTATTAAAGTGACTCCTGCTGAGCTCGTAGCCTCCTATTTGTGGCCACCGCTGTGCGGTGCCAATTCAGGCTGTGGCATTGTCGTGTCCCCATAGAGATCTCGGGTTGGGGGGGATATAATTTGGGTTCCTTACATGTGCAGCGTCAGGCTGAGCCCCAGTGGTAGACTTGGGTTGGAGCTGCCGTTTCCCAAAAGTTACAAAAGTAATCTCAGCTAAATTGCAGTGTGGCCACCCACGAGCTCCCTGTGAAGGGACGCAAGAGCTGGCTAAAATGAAGAGACTAATGGAAGGCTGAAAATTTTGCAAAACAATTTTTCTCAGCTAAAAAATTAGAAGTGATACCAGGGAAGAGCAGTGCAGGGCGGACCCCAGGGTACAGGATCCCCAGGTTTGCTGGCGAGCAGTCGTTTCGTCAGAGTCACACATTTTGGTGTCAGAGATGACGGTGCCCTCATCCAGCTCTTCTTCAAACAGCTGTAAAAGTTAGTCTAGACCTAGGTCAAACTGCCCAGGAGGGGTAGGGGGACCAACATTTGGGGGCAGCTGGGAGCCGGGCAGTTTGGCCATGCTGCTGCAAAGACCCTCCGCGCGGCTGTGGTGCAGGCGAGCAGATCTCTCTTGCAATACCTGCTGAAGATCCCCAGTGTTATTTAATAGTAATATGCGATAAGATGCGACACGCAATAATAGTACGAATTATTATTATACACGTACTATGCAATAATAGGCGCTCTTATGGTAGATACGCAATAATATCCATTCTTCTTATTATATATAACGGTCTGAATGAGGAGGACTATAGGCGGCCGGCGGGTAAGGGGTGTTCATCTTTCCCCTGTGTGGTTGCAGGGAGGCCAGACCGCCCTGATGCTGGGGGTCAGCCACGAGCGGGACGACATGGTGCGAGCCCTCCTCTCCTGCCAGGCCGACGTCAACCTGCAGGACGAGGAGGGGACGACGGCCCTGATGGTGGCCTGCCGGCAGGGCAACGCCGACATCGTCAGGCTCCTTTTGGCCCAGCCCGGCTGCCAGGTCGGGCTGACGGACAAGGTGAGGCTCCGGTGGTCCCGTACGCGACCTCACATACGCCGGGTAGGGAGAGCTCACGCGGGGTCGTGCTTTACACGTGTCCCTGTAAGTCCACCAGCAGTCCCCCAGGGGTGGGTTTTTTAAGTGAAGAAGTACAGTTTCGGTCCACTTTCTAATCAGGGGACCGCTTTTAGGAGAGTACCCCTATTTCGGTGCTTGCTGTGCAGCGGATGGGGTGGCTGCGGCAGCATCCCGCATCCCAGCCGTAGTCCGGGCAGGAGCACCAGGGGAAGAGCCCAACCCGGTGTGAATCTGAAAAAATAAAAGAGATGAAATCCTGGACGCGAGGAATCAGCAGAGCTTTGGCTCCAATAAATGAGCAGCAATTAACTCTCCCCTGAGAACGGACGGCTCTCCGGGGGGAGGCGTGGGATGGGAGCAGCACGGCCAGTGGGTGAAAATCTCCTCCCGTGCAGGCTCGCGGCGACGGGCCACATGGCGGTGTTTATAATTACGCCACAATTTTGTAATTAAACTACAACTTTGTCCAAGATGTGCGGGATGGCACCGGAACCAAGGGAAGTCTTGGCCGGGATGCGTTTTGTGTGGTTGAGGTTAGGCTCCAAAACACCGTGGGGGGAGGTTTGCAGGACGGCGGCTCGTTTTAAACGAGGGAAGGACTGCAGGGAAGGAGGTTTTGGGGGTAAATAGGTGGGTGCGAAGCAGCCCTGGCCAACCGCTCGCTGGAGAGCGGAGGAAAACTCACGGCCAGCGGGCAGGTTGCAAAGAGCCTCCCGTGGCGGTGGTGGTGGGGCCAAGAAATGGAGACGGTCGAGGATGGAGCTGGGCAGATTACGGGGGCGGCCGGGGCGAGAGGCAGGGATTCGGGCAGTAACGTCTTCACCTCCTCCCTCCCCGCAGGGGGGTAACTCGGCCCTGTCGCTGGCCCGGCGCGGGGACATCGCCGCGCTCCTGCGAGCCCACGCCGAGCAGAGCCCGTCCCTCTCCGCGTGACCGAGTGGGGAGAAGAAACCGGGACGAGGAGCGGGGAACGAACGGCTCCTTCTTGTGACGGTCCCGCTGCTCGCCGCGGTGGCCAGGGCCAATATCACGGGTGTCCGTACGTACAAGGGGATGAACCCTGTCAGTTATCTGCATACGTTCTCTGTGTCTAATTCTCCTCATTAAGCCCGCTTACACCCCCCTAATCTATGCACGTTGCCACAAATTACTCCAAGTTCTCCTATACGCTCCTCCCGGTATAGATTTGGCAGGTGAGCGACCCGAACGAAGGAGAAAAGCACATTAGAAAAGCAATACTTAGTCTTTTGTAACCTTAGATTATGGGTGTCCTTTTAATCGACTACTTAACTGTATCTCATTTAACTTGTAAGTTTGTGTCCTAATATTTATTATTAGCTCTTCTGTACGTAGTGGCAGGCAGTGATTATTCGGTATATGTAACAACAAACACAAGCTGGATGGATTATGTAAAGTATAAAATCCTATTTATGTTTGCTTATGTGGGTCTGATGTAAGAATTAAAAATTAATGCTCTAGGAAAATATTTGAGTATACCAGACCCAAACACACAGACATTGTTTTGCCTGTATTTGGAATTACCATATGGCTCTATATTTTTTCTCATTAAGTTTGAGCTAATGGGGAAGCGTAGCCCATTGACATGCACCGTGCATCCGCACGCGCGATGCTCAGGCACAGCGGAGTGGATCAGGTTATCCCAAGCACGACACAAGAAGATCACAACAGATTCCCATCCCAGGATGCGTTAATGTTGTCCAAGAGTTTTGTGGAGCAACTTTGCTGACAGATGCCTTTTGGGCAAGCATCTGTTCTCCGCCTTCCCTTGTGCTCAACTTTCAGATGCCCAAACTACTCCCGTGTAAAGCCATGCTGTGATTTAGCTGCTGGAGTCAGCCGGCACCTCGGCCTCCCCCGCCACCGGGTACCCACAGGGTCCATCCAGCATCACCTCAAATCGTACACAGGACAGGTTTTTTTTCTTAAATCCCTCTGCTGCTGAGAGAGAGGGAGGGAGGGCTCAGGCCCCACTTTTCCAAACATCTTTACACTGTCATTAAGTCGCTGTGTACTGGGAAATGCTGATTAATGAGGCTGTGCTGCATCAGGACCCAGTGGATGCTCCCCGTAGGCTTTGGTGGACCTGGATGCCATCACCAGTCGAGCTGGTGTGTAGCACACCACCGTAGTAACACATCTACCTGCCATCACTAAAACCTATTTTCCCTAGTTAGCTAATTACTTTTCTTTTTTGTAACTAAGCAGAAGTTAATCCTGGACTACTTTGGTTGCTTGTAAGTCAATTCACATCATGAAGAAGTGTCTCTTAAGCTGCCTTTTCCCCTTCCCTCGTATTGCAAAGCCATTGCCAAGAGCCCCTGTCCTCACGCTGGTAACACGTGCTGCCTTGCAGGGAGGGGAGGACAGCCCCTGCCCTCTGTTTTCCACTGAAATCTGCGGTCTGCTCTGTTTTCCTTCCTTCACGTTTTCAGTCAGAAGCATTCATCATCTCAAAAGCCTTTTTTTTTTTTTTTTTTTAACTCAAAATGCAGTTACCTCCTTTATGTATAAATAAACTCGAGTTAAACCTTTACCTGCGTTTGCTCCTGTGCGTGTCCCCATCGCCGCAGTGCTCTCCTGGCGCAAGGCAGCAGGGATGCTCTGATGGACAGACAGACCCCAAAAAGCAACGGGGTGGAGGACAGCCCTCAGCCCCTGGTGACTGCACATACGTGCACATCATTAAATCAGTCATTTTTGAGGTGTTTCTCCAGATCAGTGACCTCCCCGGGAGGTCCTGGGCCCCAGCTCACCACACAGACATGGCAGGGTGGATTTTTTTTGCAGGAATCGCCCCGATTTGCGTTCCTGGGTGCCGAGCACTGAGGACCCAGCGCTGGCGTGAGCACCCATTGCATCACCGCCAGGCCCCAGCTGCAAACAAAAAGAGCCATAATATCATTTTGTGACAATTTTCACTGAGTTTTTCCCCCCCCCGACAACTCTGGAACCGTGCTGGCGGAGAGGAATTTCACTCTGACTCTGCTTCCCAGAGGGAGGTGAACTTTCTGGCTTCATCAAAATAAACATGGGAGATTTTCTGCTAAGGATCAGGGTGGCTTTGGGAAGCGCCTGCCTCCTCCTGCCTGCGGGATCCCTCGGGATATCGAGCTCACCATGGCGCGATTTTGGGACAGGGGACGTTAATTTGGGGGCATGCTGCAGCTCTGCAGCGAGGAAGCACAGACTTTGCCACCTTCCCCCTGCCTCCCTCCAAATCCCCCTTTCCCTCGCATTCCCATCCCTGCAGCCCAGGCTGGTTAACACGTACAATCCCAGAATGTTTATTTTCATTCCTTTGCCTTATATTCCCTCTTTTCCCCTCGAACCGTCTCCCCAGGGAGGAGCAGCTCCCACGGGGTGACCCCCCCCGGAGCAGCTCCTCTGCTTACGTGGACCTCGAGGGGCTGCGGACGATGGTTCAACGGTGCCCTCGGCATCTCCCAGTGCCCAGCATCACGCTGTCGAAGTACCGGATGGCACAAAGCCAACAGAAAAATTATCTGCGGGATCTCAGTGCTGTGAAGCGCCCAAGAGCCAGCCTTAATTTATATATTTTGATATCATGGTAGAGATCAAACTAAATATAGGCAAGCAAAAATACATCCCCAGTGCGAGCTTTGTACAATACAAATGGAGACAATTAAGTCACAGCAAGGAAAGAAATTAATCTAATGATCTTTACAGGCTCACCATCTAGGAGCTGATTAGCTATGAAGGGAAAGAACGACGAGAAATACAGCTGAACGTGATTTTTCCACTCTCCTTATGGCCATTTCTAGTGCATCCCTTTCTTTTGCCGCAAGGAGGGGAGCAGGGACTCTGACGGTCTCATCCGAAGCACCTCCACGGTGATGGGGAATGATGTCGCTCTGCATAGCCCTCAGCATCCATGCTGGGACTGAAAACGGGATGACTCCCAGTGGTTCTGGTTTTTCCCCTCTAATTTACTGAAAACCTTCAGAGAAAGCCCTCTGCCACCTGGATGTTGTCCCCTGACCCTCATGCACGTGAGCCTGTCGGGTGTCCCTGGGGATGCCGGGATTGCCCGAGCGCGATGCTGGACACCGAGTGCTTTGGTGACAGAACAGGGATGGGAAAGGGGGGATGGCGCTGCCAATAGGGAGATGCCAGAGGAAAACCAGCCAACTCTACCCAAGGTCCATCCTGGGGAGAAGGGGACCCTGGATGCCTGGAGACATTCCAGGTCAGGTCAGACGGGGCTCTGAGCAACCCGATCTACTCGAAGATGTCCCTGCTTGTTGCGGGGGGGCTGGACTAAATGACCTTTAAAAGTCCCTTCCGACCCAAACCATTCTACGATTCTATACCCCATGCCTGGAGACCTCATCCACGGCTGGCAGGCTCCAGCTCCACGGCAAAAACCGGTTTTGAAGCAAACGTACAACTCCACGGCATGTGACCGCGCAGGGGCCGTGCTGGGACACGGACCCCGTGGGGAGCAAAGCCCCCCGACCCCCGGGGCTGCCGCCTCCACCGCTTTGCCCCCCTGGCTCTCCTCCGTGCCCTGACCGACCTCGCTGGCGCTGGACCCGGCCAGAGCCACGTGAGACCCTCCTCACCCCAACCAGCTGCCTTCTGCGCGTGGTTTGGTGTCGATACCCACGCCAGATACAACACGCAAAAGAAACAGCCGGCCGCTTCCCCCCCCCTCCCCCAACCTCCTTGCCGAAAACCAGATGATCCCAAATTGTTCCTCCCACCGCTTGCGAGGCGCGGGAGCGATGCCTCCCTGGGGAGGACTAGGGTGGGAAGGCAATATCCAGGAATTTTGGGGGAGATGCGGCCATGCTTGTGGCCCCCCTCCCGGAGCAGGACAGCCCCTGCGGCCGCCCCCGCGCCGTCCTGACCTCAGCTGCAAGATATGCGAGGAATGAAAACGCGCGGTCCGTGGCTAAACGTGCGGTCCCTGTGATCCGGCGGGCCCAGACAAAAGGCTGCCTTGTGCTCAGCGCCTGCGTCTGCCGGGTGGTAAAAACATCACGGGTCTCGTGCGAGGGGCTGCGGGCCTCCGGCTGGGAAAAGAAACGGCGAAGCTGTCCCTGCAGGGATGCGGGTGGTTCCTCGGCATCGGCTTAAGACCGTATAGTGCAGAAAAGGGGATAAAAGAATTGCAGTTATTTGCTAACGTTATCCAGGCTACTTTAAATATTGCAGTTAGCTTTTGTTAAAGGTTAACTCGTCTCTTGGGCTGTAAATATCAGGGATCCTCAGCCCGTGGTGTAGGGGAAGACCCTGCTCCCTCTGGCAGGGCAGGAGCGGGGCCGGGACCCCCGGGGGGACACGGACACACGCAGGCACAGGGAGAGCCGGGCAAGAAATCTCCATCGGCCTCCGAAACGGGGCCACGGCCACGTTCAAAGCGCAAGGAGGGAGCAGAGCACCTCGAGCCCGATGCGCACGCAGAGCCCCACGCAACCGGTGAACACGAGCTTTGGGGTTAATTAAACGAGCGGGCCACTCCCAGGCGGTGGGGACGTGCCTTGGCTCAGCTCCTTTGACATCTGCGGGCAGATCCTGCCCGCCACTGGGTGCTGGGACGAGCCTCTTAACGCTGGGGGACAGGCAAAACCGATGACCGGCAGCTTTCCGGGGTCTGAGTCGAAGCACAGGGCGTGAAACGCAATAAATTCCGCTTTCTCTTTCCTCCTCCAGTCTTGCCCATGCAGGTGGCAGGGAAAATCAGCACCTCGCGGTTTATCACCCAGAAACTGCCCCATCGGCGGCTTAGATGGTGTCAGTTCAGTGACGATCAGCAGAATTTAGTATTATTAGAAGAGATGAATGTCTCGGCGGCAAAGGCAGATTTATTTGCTGCAGGGGAATGAGCTGCCACGGGGGCACGTCGACAGCACCTCTGCTTTGGGGTCCGTGGGACCAAGCTGCCCCCCAGCACCCCGTCCTGTCCCCACGGCTCGGCACGGAGGGGCCGCTTGGCCCTGCTTTTGCCAGGGATGGAGGGCAGTTATCAGCAGGGGTGAAATGGGCCGTGATTTCACCTCCCAGAAATCTCTCGTCATCGTTGTACCCAGGTGTCTCCTCCTTTTTGCAGCACCCACCTATTTGCAGGGGAAAAGACAGAGTATCCTCGGAGCATCCCTTGGGGCAGCCCCTATGGCAGGGCCACCAAGCCTGGGCTGAAAGCAGCAGAAATACAATATTTTGTCAATTGCTCCATCTAGTGCCATTTCAGCAGAAAAAGCAGCAGGAGCGCAACGCCCGGAGCCGCTGCGGCCGGGGCCTGCGCAGTTTTCCCTGGCGGGTGTCTGTAGCAGTTCGGTGAGGATGCGCCAGGTCCCCATCCTGGTCCAGCCCTGGTGACGTCCCCTGGTCCAGCCCTGGTGACGTCCCCTGGTATGTCTCCCCCGTATGCTGCTAGGTGGGATGAAAAGAAGGATAACAAAAGTACTAAGTGATTTCTTAATAGTTGAAAATGCTCGTAGGGAATATTATGTTTTCAAGGGCAAATATTTCCATGTAAAGGTTTATAGTCCCATTTTGAGAAAGATGAGAGAAATATGATAAACGAAGCATAGGCTTTTAGCCGTGGGTCTGCAGGGTAAGGGCGGATCTCAAAACTCTGGCAGGGTGGGCTCAAGCCATCGAGGAGATGAGGACCAGCTGCTGACACGTCACTGAAACTCAAGTGTCACCCAAAGACCAGGGACCACGTAACCCCATCACCTGCGACCTGCAAGGGGACGTCTGGCGTGGAGGGGGTTAAACAACACGCAACCAACAACATCTCACGCTTTACCCTGCACAGGGTAACACCGACACAGACAGCAACCATCCCCATTTGCTACCCCACTCCCCGATGTAAAAACCAGCAATATTACAAAATGTTTGCCTAACATAATAATAATTTGCCCAGTTTGATCTGCTCCCCCCAATGCAGCAAGCGAAGAGGTTTTTGTGAGCATCAGGAGTGGCACACTGATTCCTGCTTCTCTGCCAGGAGCAGTAAAGCCCCCAACTCAGAAATAAACCTGACCCCCATGCACTTTTTACTGGCTAAAGTTGCTTTCCAGTGAGCAGACACCAAGCCAGTATATCCTCAAGAAGCGAGGGGGTCTCGTGGGAGTTCCCAGGTGCGGCGTTACGCTCTCGCTGTCTCCCGTCCACAGGGAGATTTGTGCTGAGATTGCATTTTTGGAGCAGCGTCGCACACGAGCATCCAGTGTCCTTTTTCCTTGAATGGAAATAAGTCTGTAAAAAAGCCCACCTGGCAGAGAGGGGCAAGGAGGGAAGGATAGCGTAACATTCCTATTTAGGGGAATTTATTTGCAGCTCCTTTTCTGCTGCATACAAGTAAACCAGAACCTCCAGCAAACGGGCTCCCAGAGTGCCAGGAGAAACCCATCTTCTACACTTATGTTTCTTTTCAGCAGATGGCCTGTCATACCTGCACATCAAAGTGTTAAAAAAGAAGTAAAGGGAAAAAAAAAAAGCCAACGATGGCTTTAGGAGATGGAAGAGACCATTTCCATTCGAGGTGCAAACAAGTAACCCTCCCCAAAAGTACATTTTCTTCAGGAAAAAGGAGACCTTCAAGGACCTCTTCTTTTTTGGTTTACCTCCTCGTGGCAGCTTGCTGATGAGTTTGTAAAAGCAAATGCAGTGTCGTGTCATTTCTGGAGAGAAAATCTGTTTCCTAGGATGTGATGGCAAGGAAAAGCCGAGCTCAGCAGGTCTGCACCCTGCCCAGGGCATCGCGGATGGGAAGCACAGCAGAATAACCCTGTGTCAATGCAGTTTTAATTGGTACGGTTACTTTGATTAGGATGTGATTTTTAATTTTAACTGAGCAGTTACAGAGGCACAGCACCTACAGCAGGTGCTGCGCTATCAGGAATAAAGAGGTTTTTATGCTGCCACTGCATATTTTCCTTTTTGTGCAGGAATCAGGAATAAACTCTGCTTCAACCCCACCAGACTTGTGAAAGCAGCAGAGACCTTGGAGGCCACTTGGACAAGGCTGAAGGCAAAGTCAAGGCGATCCTTGTTCCTTTTCCATTTGGGATGCTGCTCTCTGATTTGTTGCCATCCTAAAAGGTCCAGCTATCACAGAGAGAACAAAATGTCCATTGCTGCTAAGAGGAAAAACAATGACCGTGACAGTGTTTAACCAGAATGTAAATACAGCTAAACTATGGACGTAGAAGTGTGAAACCGTGGAGAAAGATGGTAATGGAATTATATATCAATGCTCAGCACAACTGTAAAAACTAATGTTTTATACATGTGTAACGTTAAATTAATTCATTCCAGTTCTTTCAGGCAAAGGTACATTAACTGCTCCATCTCGGCATAATCACATTACCTCAACAGGCTCTATACATGTCATACTTCCAGGGTAGTAATCGCCATTGGATTAATTACAGGGAATTTAGAGGCATTACAGGGATTCCTTATGCAGCAGTACAATGTGACAGGGTCCCCTCATCCCTCCAGGCTGACCGGCTGTCCGCACCGGCGCAGCCTCCACCACCACGGTTCACGTCTCGGGTCTCGGGCTGCACCCAGCGGGCGCTTCTGAAGCTCAGTGCTTGGCAGCGCGGATCATGCCTGGACGGGCTTTGTTCCCTGGCAAGCTCACGTGGTGGGGAGGACACAAAAAACTTACAGCATCTCAACCCCAGCCTCTGGAAGAAGTCTAAACACAGGCATAACTTGCCCTTTTCTTTGCAGAGTTAGCCAAAAAATGCAAACCGTCCTAAGATGGCTCCTGGTGATGTCAAGGATGTTCTCGACAGTGTCACTGCAAACTGCAGGTTATTCCCTGTCTCTCCAGGTGACGAAGCTGATGGAGGGATTGTGAACAGCACGTGGCCTGCCTGAAAGAAGAGGCTCTGACAGCTGAGTCCTCAAACTGAGGCAGGAGAACCCTTCCCACTGGTACACGAGAGTTGAAGTGGTGGTGAGTGGCACCTCTGAAGGGTTGCGAGCCACCTCCGGTATAGCTACTCCTCCTGCAAGCATCCTTCGTGTTGATTTTGATTCCTCCTGGCACAATAACTATCCCTCGGCACCTTCGCCTTCCTCCCCTGCTTTTGCTGCCTGTGCACCAGATCTCTGGTCTCTCAACAGAGCTGTTTTTGTTGGTGTTGCCCTGATTAAAAACTACTTACCAGGCTAGAGCCACCCAGATGGGTGGCTGTAGCTTTCTGACGGAGCACGGGATGGCTCCCTGTGACCGTCTCACTCGGGAGCAATCCTGCTACCTGGATGCAGAGCCTTGGCTGGCTGTCACCGCAGCCTTCCATCACTCCTACGGTGACCGCCACTCCTGCTCCCCGAGAAGGGCAATCATGAGCCCTACTTGGAATAGCAAACAAAGACATCTCATGCAATAGATTTTAACAGTGACTTTAAAAAAAAAAAGCACAACTACTTACGTAACCGAGCTTTATTTAGAATCTTTGAAGTCATAAAATGTCTCATTTTACTGATATACGTAAACATACAATCAGAAGGTTTAATTGCTTTTTCCCTTACACAGAAATAAAGTTTTAAACAAACCAGAACACCTCAACCCAGACAAGCGTAATGCAAATTTAATTATCTAACTTGGTCCTGTACATACAGCACACGCTTCTCCGCATGGTCACTGGTTTATCAATTAGTTGCAATATAATTTTTGGCAGTAATATATTCAACACACAAAGTGCAAATTACAAGAAGCAGAAAATGTTCTCTCTCATTCTGAGCAATGAGAAGTGCAAAATACCTCAGCCCATAAATTCTATTCTTTATGTATACGAACAGTATGTGCATAATAGGCTAATAAATAGCTGTGTAAAACTTCCTAGATTAAATGTGGCAACATCTTAAAGTAGGAATGCAACAGTTATAAAAACATAATCAGACAGAGGAATCATTACATTTTGTTCATAAATTCCATACAGTATTTCTGTGGGTACCTCTTCACATTTCACCTACCCGCCTTTAACTTCTGCATACCTTGAATACTTTTGCAACCAAAGGCAGTTTGTTAAAAATTCTCCCATTTGCTACATCTGGACATATTTCTGTGCATCTACAATCAAGGTTCCACTAACACTTCACTTGGCAAATCAAATAGTACAGTGGGAATCCATTGAAAATGGGAAGTCTCTTCCAGGCACTGCTAATGGAATACCCACTAATTGTTCCAGCAGGCTAAATGCACTTTGTGATTACCTAAAGAAAACTTTTCAATGAAAGAAGGAAAACCGTTTCAACGAGAGCTAATCACAGCTTGCTTCAGTGTAGTTCATCTCGCTTCAGTACCTATTCTTTTATGTAAAATAGGGAAATACCCACCGTAGATAAAACATGGTGAACAACAGTACCTTTAACATAAACCCTGCACTATTCAGTTTTTACACTGCAGATTTTGAATCTTCTTTCCACTTAATTCCAGGGATTTTTCACATAAAATGAGCAGCCAATTTTGACACCACCACCACCACCACCACCCCTTAATTTCTCCCAGCTACATCATCATTATAAATTATACCAAATAGTCCAAATCAGACTGGGCTGCTTCCTCTAAAACCCTACTGTTCCTCT
The DNA here is from genome assembly GCF_000737465.1 of Haliaeetus leucocephalus. NCBI lineage: Eukaryota > Metazoa > Chordata > Aves > Accipitriformes > Accipitridae > Haliaeetus > Haliaeetus leucocephalus. The sequence continues at coordinate 919,546 of NW_010973284.1, forward strand.
GGATAGGAAGATTAAACCACAATGACTTATATTGCCATTAATCTGCCTGCCAAATTCATTTGCTAAATCACTAAGGCCACGGTCATATAATCACTGCAGGAACGGCTGTGACACGTAACAAAGTTGCTAACTTTTGGCTGAATGTTCCTGCATCCCACCTCCACCACACAGAGCGGGACAGGCCTTGGGAAGGCTCCTTGTCAGCTTCAGCACGCTCTTGCCTGTCTTAACTTAAACCAAAAAAGTAGTCGGGGGCTTCGACTGAGATGTCCGACTCGCCGGACATCACCTTAAACTGCTGCAGCGGTCTTCTGCAGCGATCATCTCACCATTGCCTGGTATTATTTGGTATTATCCAAAATTGAACTCCAGCAGCCCCAAGAGAGAAGCATCCTCTGTGATCCGTGAAAGACTTTTCCTGCACTATCTGATCCTGGGGAGACTCTTGGAAATGTAAAACGGTTTGCTAGTTCGGATTAACTTCATCTAGCCTTAAAGACAACGTGCAGAGGGACCGCTCACCATCATTACTAGAATTACAGGATCACATTGCCGAAGCAAACTTTTTGTCTTCATTAAAGTTTCAGGATGAACAATTATGCTGCAACTTGGCACAACAACAACTGCCTTTGTATGCAACATGCCTGGCATATATCAGCACATTTCTTCTTCTTTAAAAATATAATTAGAATAGAACAAGATAGGTTGTTGTTGTTCATGCTGCCTAAGTATCTGAAAAGGCTCAAACATTTTAAAAGCCTAAAAAAATAGATTTCCCTCTCCCCTAGTTTATTTTTCATGCTAAAGGCTGCAAATTGACACATCACAGTAATTACCTCTGACTAACTTCCAGAGACCTACCCAAAGAGATAAACATGAGAAGTTCACATTTGACTATCAGACTTACTGTGCCGAGCACAAATAATTTCCCAGAGGAGAATTTGATATTTCATCATTTGGAACAGTGGTAATTTAATTACATTGCTAATGTTTTCTGGCATACTTGAAAGGACAATTAGCATAAGTAAATCATGAGTGAGATGACAAGTCACTCGGCATTTATTTCTGCTCATCAGATGAGATCAGTTGATGATCTAAATTCTCTTTTGTGTGCGAACTGATTCCAGGTTCAGCAATTGTAACTGGGGTTCAGACTAGTGGGGATAAACCGATGTATAAATAAACTAAAATGGATATTGTTCTTTGAAGTTTCGTAATTAAACTTGTCCAGAGAAACCTCAAAACCCACCAGAAGTAGGGGAGGGTGGGGAGAAAGGATGATAAATGCGGAAGGCTAAATGAAGCTCGAGATGCACACTACCCTTTCTGGCGATGGGGTGAATACTAATTCATTTTTGCCAGGGTTTGCTTTACATCCTGCTCAGGGCTGAGCAGTATTATTATAGCTCTACTGATGCTCTAAAATAATTGTTTTTATCTCCGCAAGCGCAATGACATTCATGATAACACCGTTAATGTTACAGTTCCTTTCTGGCGCTTCAGAATAGCTACAGCTTGCTCATGAGTAACACCTTCCAAAGCTTCCCCGTTAACTGCTAAAATCTGATCACCACGCTTCAGTCTGCCATCGTCCGCAGCTGCTCCCTGCAAACGGCAAAGTGATTCGTTAGCGGCTGGTAGCACGGAGCCCTCCCGCCTCTCATAATGCTGATGGATGAAATGAGGAGGGATGCAGCACTGGAAATCCCACCGTAACTGGGTGGGGGACGTGGGAAGTGACAGTGCTGAAGTCTCCCTGAGAGCTTCAACCCTTGCTCACCGCTGACCCCGCTTACCCAACCCTGCACGGTCTGGTGATACACCCCTGGGAAGAAGAGGATCGGCTCATCCCTGAAAAAACTGCAGCGTAAAGACTCCTTCTGGCTTTTCTGATTATGAGGAGGCTTGTTGAAGCAGCGTTTAAATGTACTCCGCAGCCAGTGCTGAGAAATGGGTTAAAATATGGGGAGGGAGCGGGACGCAGAGCTCATGCAGCAGAACAGCCCGGGCACTGCCCCAAGCCCTGGATGGAGCTGGGCTCCGCTGAAGGTCCTGAGAAGCTCCCACAGAACTTTAGAAGTGGCTGTTCTCCTCCAGAGGCCTCAGTGCAGCTCTTTTACCTAAATCCTGAGCCCTGCCCTGCCCAGGGGTCAGCTCATGGTGTCCGTTTCTGCTCCGTGACCCCACCAGTGACTGCAGTGTGTTCTAGCTTCCACTTAGGGTTTCTCAGCTGTGCTCACATCTAGAAACTTGTAAATCTCAGCATCAGTTTAAAGAAACAGTATCTTCCCATGTTAATAATTGCAAATTTTAAGAAGACCAGCTATTTGTGGTTTGAGCCCCGGTATCACAGAAGCAGAGGAGACATGACTTCTACTCCACCTTCAGACAGAATTTTCTTAATTATGTCATCGACCCTGCCAGACGTGCTGACACAAGTGACAGCAAGTAGGCACGGGACAAGCAACTGTGTGTGACTGACTTTGAAGTTACTTTATGGGAAGCATCCCTAATTCCCACGGTGTCGTCCCCCCCCCCCCCAATTTCCAAAACTCCCTTCACACGGCCATGCCTGACGTATCTTGCTGGCCCACGCTGAGCTCATTTCTAGCACGGGAATGGGTGGGAAAAGGGGCACTTCTCCCTCCACGGCTGTACCTGGCCAGGACCCCCAGGTCCTCCCCAACACTCAGGGTTGGGGTCAGAGGTGGGCTGAGACAGCCGCGCCGTGAGCGGCTCCAGCACATGGGACTGGAGTACACACAGAGACACAAGAGAGAGAAGCTGGAAGCAAGGGAGAATAACTAAAGCCAGCACCGATGCGTAAGCCAATTCATTATCAAGTTACAAAGTACGGCGTTTTCCTATTTCGGTGTTTTTTCTCATTGAGGTGACTACCTGAGCACAGGAGCTTATTGCTGGTTTTCCAGCTAAAGCTCAGCCACAAAGATACAGCATCTCTGCAACTGCCTCCTCTTCTGTACAGTGGGAAAAGTGATGCCTCCATACCTCTTGGAAGGCTCTTTGAGATTTACAGATATAAAACTGCCTTATAAATATTTTAATGTATAAAACCAAGTTTCCCAAGTACACAGAGCAATTTTGCTGAGATAAAGTATCTTGTTTCAGCCATCAGTAATGTGAAATATAAACTGAGAAGCCGGCTGTGAGTTCTGGGTCCACTTACTCACATCAATGCACTTAGACAGTACATTTTGCTTTCTACTACATAATATATTAACCAAGCCAAATCTTAGCTTTACTTTTAAAGATAATACAGAAAAAGGGAGGGGAAAAAAAAAAAGATACCTTGGCAAATATAGTCTTGACATAAATGGGCAGGTCTCCATGGGGACTTCCATACCCCCCTACAATACTAAATCCCAGTCCATCAGAGCCTTTCTCCAAAGTAATAATCTTAGGCTGAGGTGCTCTGAAAACACAATAAATATCACTTAGAATAGTAAAGTCTGTCTCTAGGGACTTTATGCAGAAGGAACACTTACAGAGATATTTATCTGTCAAGAAGTTTTTCATACAGTCACAAACCACGACTCTTGCCCTTGCATTGAAACACACTCCTGCACAGCCCGGAGTTCAAACGCTGTTCTGTCTACTTCAGCCCCTCGCTTTGAAAATACTTATTTTTAATAAGAGCTCAACAAGAGCACTTATCTCTGACGCAGAAGTGAGACTCCCCTCATCTGCAGTCGCTGCATGTATGTAAAGGAGAGTTTGCTTTCTTACCAGCCAAGCTGTCATCTTTAGTCTGCATAAGTGACAACTGCAACAATTTCCTTACAGCATAATTTTATTTTATAACTTCAGAGGAATGAGTCTAATAGACAGGGTGCAGCCAGGAACACTTGTGTTTAGTCTCAGCTCTGCTGCAGGCTCTTTGGGCTGTTTTCTAACAACCTATATTTGACCTGCATCCCTGCGCCTCGTAACCCCAGAGGCTGACTCCAGCCCCCCTCACTTAGTGCATCGCTTTGAGCCTGACCTCTCTTCAGGGGCTTTTACTGTCTACATTGAGCAAAGGAAGATTTTTGGTGGAATTTAGACCACTCACGTATATACCCATCTCGAATCTGAAAAAGTAATTTCTACATATTTGGAAAGAATTATTATGGACAAAAGCTGTTTGGCATCTTCCACCTCTATAAAGGTGTAGCCTATGATGACTAGTATCTAGCCATTTCTTTAGGAAAGAACAAATGCATATGCCTACCTAATTCTGCTTCATATTTTCACATTCAAATTTCCTTACTATTTTGATATGAAAAGAGAACACAAATCCTTTTATGAAGTAAGCAATTCTCCTTTGAGAGCAGCAATAAAAACAGTATCTCACATGGTAAGACTAGAGAATGCAGCATAAATAGCTTAACTTTTATACTCAAAACCCCCTGAGGTAGGGCAGCAACTTGCATCTCAGCTTCTTAAAATAAATATAATGAATCAAAGAACGAAAATGAAGAACATAATGAAGCTAATGAACCAAAATGAAGATCAAATGAATTTCAAAATGATAACTGCAATGCTATAAGCTACCCTAAAAAGCACACGATGGAGAATGATGCATGGCCATGGGAGGGCTAGATCTCTAACTTCCATCACCATACAGAAGTGCTGTAAGTAGAAAATTTTTTAATCAGACTTTTTCGATCTGTAAAGCTAAAAAGATTCAAAAGACAAAGAAAGTTCTGGGACATGTTTTGAGACATTTGTCTCTGATACCAGGCTTTTTAACACCTCTTGCCTTAGTCTGCCAATGACAAATTATTTGAAATTGCTACCATCATAACTCCTTTCAGACAAGGAAGCCAACAGACAAGGGGAGAACTGTTATGTCAGCATAACACGTTAGAAAAGAAAGGAGACAATTTTTTTTGAAAATGTCCAGAACTAGTGCCTGGAAACACATTTTGTGCTTATTTACTCAAGCAATTTCTGTCACCAGGTGAAGATGGACACGTGTTCATAATCAGCCTGGAGAAGGTCACAGTTTTCATTTTAAAGGTGATGGAAAATTAGAGAGAAAAGCAACAGGAGAGACCTCCTTCACCACCCTAGGCTTTTCCCTTGCATGGTGCATAGAAATCCACCCCAGTTATGCAGACTAAGTATGAACTTACTCGGGATCCTCAGAAGGATGCTCAGAAGAAGAGTTAAGGTTGCATCCTGCAGACATGCTCTCCAGCTGGGTAGCAATGGCACTGATGTTGGTATCAGCCACAACCTAAACAGAAGGATGCAATGAAATACTATGTGTGTTCACTTAATACCAGACGTCTTGGCTAATTATATAGAAAATAGCTGATACATCAGGAAAATCAGTTGCTGAAGCTTCCTCTTGCCTTTACATGACTATCACTCAGATGCTGAGCAAAGGGGAACAGTCTTTCTGGATAATCCAGAGAAAGAGGTTACTTTGTCAAGGAAATAGGTACGTCTCAGAGTCAACAAAAGGTGTCTAGGATTGGGCTTGAAAGGAAAGGTATCCCACAGAGAGCACCTTAGCCTCTGACGAAATACAGAGATCCAAGGGACTGTTGGGCAAATGCCCTGAAATACCTCAGATTGGTTTGTTTGCTGAGCAGGGAAGAAATTAATCCTTGGTTTCAACTCTTCTGCAATTTCCAGCATGAATCCAACAAACTGGATTCTTAAACTTCCCAGTTCTGGCTCCTGCATCATTCTAAAGCCATCATGAATTGCCACCACACAGTAATTAATAGAGTTAATGACATTTTGACAGGCTGTGGGGCAGCAAACTTGCTCAGGCTTTTTAAAGCAACCATATCAATGTTGTACACGTTAAGTTACAAACACGACTATAGCCGTACTGAGAAAACAGTTACTTGCATGCTGAGGTCTGGGGTTTGCCATTCACAGGCGTTTAGCCTCATAAGGATAAAAGCTTGTAGCCTGCAGGCCCAGTGGGATTTATTAAACACAAAGTGTCATTGCCCACTCCAGCTTTTTTTCCTAACCTTTCACTGCATGCTAATTTTCTATTCTTTGCTTTTTCTGGAAAAAATTTGAGGAAACCACTATGAAGTGATTTGGATTTTAAGTATTTACAGCTGAAAGGACATCAATTTCCTAACAACTACATGCCATGGTTATCCCCTAACTCCATTTTCTTGTGATGAGATGTTCTTCTCTGCTTGACATTTACTGTACAGCGCAGGACTTTGGCTCAGAGACAGTGAGAAATACCCAGTAAGTAAATTTTCAATATTTCCTCTAGCTATCTATGGCCTTATTTTATCAAAATTAACAGGTACTTTTTCCACTCCTTGCTGTGAACATGGCTTACGGGAAATGTACCTATTTGAAATAAAAAATCCATCATATAAATCCCCCGTTTTAAATGAATGCTCACAATTCTTCCACAACAATATTTCCCTCTTTCTAATCACTTGCAGCCGAGAGGGTGGTAGCATTTTCTAGGAAGGAAGATTAGTTCTCATGCAAATTTTGCATCCCAGGACTCAGGTTCTTGGATCCCCTAAATGAAGGGGTCCAGCAGACAAGATAGTTGCACCTGGCTCAGCCAGCAAAGACACCGTTAAGTTTTCCTTCCCGTTGCAGTAGGGGAAAGAGTGCCAGCCAGTATTTGTCATATTTTGTTGTTAAATAAAATGAGGGCAAAATAAATCTATATTCAAAAATCTTCAGTTGGCAGTAAGAACGTATCAGAGTTCAACAACCTTGTAAAAAAGCTTCCCCTTATCTCATTACTACACCTGCAGAAAAGAAATTAAATTAAACCAAAGCATCAAAACAGCCGAAAGGGATGATTGTTCCCCTGAGACCCTAATCTCCCATTTGCAAACAGCATTTGCAAACTCCTTTACCATCCTTCCCAGGACGTACTGATAATAAGCCTTTCCACCCCACTGAACGCAATTATCTGACCTTTCAAAGCAGTTTGCCATGAAGTGGTCTAACCTGATAATAAATAGAATTACTTAATGACACATCAGTCATGATTATCACAGCGATAGGATTATTCCATTTAGATTGTTTTAATAAAAAAAAAAATTAAAAAAAAGCAATCTGGTGATTGAGAAGTACCTGCAGTTAGCATGTCAGGTAACTATATCACCACGCTTACGGCAGGGCTTCGACACTAGGCCCTGCTGGTATTAAAATATAACATCCTACTGTCACATAACACATTTTTAATAGAGGAAAATAAACTCTATTCTATCAGAATAAACCTGTATCATCTGTAAAAAGTATTAAGCCCATTTTAAGCTAGACAGCAAAAATGCGGAAGAAAAACCATCAGCTGACAAACCCAAAGACATTTCTAGAAGAACCTCTTTGTTTATGTGAGCGACCAACTGACAGCGTGCTTCATCAGGAATATTTTTAAATACATGATGAGGTGGAATACGCTGTATTACAGCTTTCAAGATTAGCAATTTTGGGTTCTGCAGCAAGCTTTCATTTTCTATTCAGGGAATACTGTTGACACGAAAAGTGAAATTACTCAACATTAGTAACAATATGATAACTATAATTTAACAGAAGATTCTCAGCTGGTGTATATCTGTGTATTTCCTTTGACTTCAATGGAACTACACAAGTACACCATCTGCTCTGGAACTGGCTCACCACTTACCAGGTCAGCAGTTCATGGGTAGACAAAACAAAGAATAAGCAAGTCTAAAACTAAGTTTATTATCATTTAATTTCCTTTTTTTTTTCTTTTTCCCCCATTTTTTATAGTCACATTTGTGTTGTAATGCAAGCAAGAAGCTTGCAAAAAATCTCTCAAGATGTGTTCCAATCCAATATGCTGCAATGATAAAGAAAATTAGAGTAGATTTTAGTGGTATGTCTTAAGCTTGTTTTCCAATTGTTACAATAATTCTGCAAATGAGTAGTATTTTGAATTCTCTCTGGCAAGTATTTTTCCCATTTCTTTGTGTAAACATAAAAATAAACTAAAGATGAATATAGCGGCAAGCAGCAATTAGAACCAAAGTGGCAGAACATGTATAAATGCAGCAGTGATAACACTGGTTTTTCTCTCGAGTGTCGTTATTCATTACCTGTAGAATAATCTGTTCTAGGCAGCACTGTCTTAATGATGATGCTATCATTTTTACTAAATACTGCTAGCATTTCTTTCTTCTATCCCTTTCAAGAACAAGGAAATTAACACTGTGGGCAGTTTGGTCACAGTCTAGTTACATGCATACACACATATACACATACGTAATTTCTTGTTCCTAGTTAACTTCAAATTAAAAAAAACTTGCAAGCTTGTTGATTTATCATGTGTAGCAACAAGTTATTTTGTTCTCTTTGTTATGCTTTTATACAATCATGCTCACAGCCTGTATGAATGGCAATAAAGAATTTTTGAATGAAAATTATTTCTTGCTTTCATTCTATGTAATTCCCATCAGCAAGCACCCTGCAATTCTGTGATGCCTTGTGCCAGTGATGCTTAGGGTTTTTTTTTCCCCGAGTGCCATTTATCTACCCTCATGCAGCTGCATGTTCAATTTATCACCATACCTGCAGGATAATGCTCCCATAAGCATTCTTTAGTAGATTAACCGCATCTGCATGAGACAGCCCATCCAAAGGTTGCCCATTAATACTGACAATCCGATCTCCAACCTAAAAGTACAACAGTAATGGAAAATTACTAGCATTAGGGAAAATTAAAATTAAGAATGCTTAAAATTCTCGTGAACTTGGCACTGCACAGTCATGCTTCTCTTTTGCAGGATCCCTTTTGTGAGAATTCTGCATTGCTAGTGATCATTTACCATTCTTCAGAGCAAGTACAATACGGATTTTTTAAAAATAACAATGAGATCAGAGAAACAAAGATGGGTTGTAGTTTACTATTTCCATTTGCAAGCAGAGAGAGTGAGATTTTCATTGCTGTCCTCCCACCCAGAAAGGATTCATTTGTGTTCATATGTGCAGACAAGTTCATATTCTTACAGATTATGTATGCACATGCTGCATGCAGTATAGGAAAGCAGGCACTTCTGATATTAATCTAATTAACCTAGATGATTTCTTCTTCTAATACATAAAAATGATCTTGACCCTGGCACTTAGTGCTATTGTGTAATTCTATTAGAGACACGGCATGAATGTAGCAGCATGTACTAATGAATCTCATGGGCCAAAGCAATCCTATGTATCTGCATAATAAGTTCTTTTCAATACTAATGATTCCTTACAACTCTCTGCAAAACTGCAAGTGTTCACCACGGTCATTCCTGGAAACCCACATATCCTGCGGGTCTGATATAAGTGCCTTATTTTGGCATTTCTTTATAAGGGCCTTAAGATCAAATAACTAACTTCCGATCTGTTTTCTACCTGGTTTGAGCTCTAAATGATGCCCAGTCTGCAGTCCCCAAAATGCCTGTGGTTTCCAGAGAGCCTGTTGCTGCCCTCCCTGGGTCTGGATGAACATATACATTCAAAGACTACTGCAAATGCATTTATGTTCTTTCTCTTAACGTCACTTTTCCACTGTGGGCGACAATTGCCATTATCCCAAGATGAAATATAATTAAAAACGGAAGAGAAGGGCAGCTTTTGTTTTTTTTGTTTTGGTTTTATATACAAAGAGGCAGAGTAATCTATGAGACATTACAAAGTGATGGCACATACAGAACTGCTTGAGGCTCCTTCTCTGTGGGACACATGGCAGATGAAATAGGAAATATTGAGAGGACCCCTCCACTCACTCTGAGCCTTTGGGTACGTGCAGCCACACCACTGGCTTGAATCATAGCAATGAAGATGGGAATATCTCCTAATGGACTTCCCTTCCCTCCTGCTATACTGATACCAAGTGCGTCATTTGGTCCCTAAAACAAAGCAAAACAAAACAACATTTGCAATTGGAGCAACTCGTAGAGGTCATTGTTCAGTGTATAGCAATGACTGACTCATTTGATTTTTGAAACAGGGAGAAAATAGATAGGTTTGACAGACACACGCATCCTCACGCACGCAGGCCCCATTACACAGGCGTACATCCAGCAACCTATTGCAAACGTAAACAATGCAATTTTACTTCTGAGAAATGCTACAAAAATTAACAACTTCAGTTAAAGGTGTCAGCTTTTTGAATTGATAGAAAATAACTCACTGACCCTTGTTATCTCCACAGTCCTTGGGCCCATATCTGCTCCTACTAATAAAGAAACAAACAATTAGCTTCTGTAATTAAGAGATAATATAATTAAGAGATAACACTGTCAGGTGACAATGGTCCCTTGCTGCCTAGTCAAGAGTTATCACCAAGCAGAAGCGAAGCCTTCCTGTGCCAAACCAGGCAGCGCTGCTCACGTGAGAAGGATGGGATTTCTGTTTCACCCAGAGATGAATACGGATGTAATCACTCCGGCTGACGGATGCCACCGTGACACCCATTGTAGCACAGCGGCTGCTCGCCACAATCTATTGAATAGCAGCACTCTGCCGGCCTGAAGAAAAGCCCTACTGTGCATTTCACTCAATTAAAGATTGGCTTATTATTCATAAATCACAATGTCCCTACCACAAAGAGTAGGGCACACGGCTGGTCTGAGACTGTTGAGGTTCCATTGATTTCCTCTTCTAATTTGTGCTGTATTAGTAAATAACAGGCAGCCAGGAGGTCTGGCTGGCATATATCTAGCCATAGGACATTTGAAAATACTCAAAATATATCAAAAAAAAAAAAAAGGGGGAAAAACCCAAGAAAAACCCAAGAAAAAACCCAAGAAACAACCCAAGAAAAAAAAAGGGGGGTCACTTCAAAGGAATCATTCAAACTGGGACCAAACAGCCTACCAAGCTGATGGTGTAGTCACGTCCTGGGCTCTGCTATACCAACCCCTAATTCTATCAGCTTTAATTAAACTATTTTAAGAACCTTTTGGAAGGCAGGCAGAATTAGACTCTTTCAGAAGTTAATGATTCTTAATAATACATATCGGTATTTCCCACTGCCACGCATGTGTGCTCGTGCAGATATCTGCTCCGAGTACCCAAGGCAGGATTGCCGCGGTGCTGCGAGGTCCGCGGCAGCGAGGAGCCCAGCCCCAGGGACGCCGAATCAGGGCGTGCAGACACGCACTCTCAGCGCGGCAGGGCCCTTCAAAATGGCACAAGGAAGGCTGCCCAAAAAGCCACACGCCTCCTCTAGCGCATGCAAACTGGTGGAAGAAACGTCTTGTACTTCTGCCCACGGTCAGACACGAGCAGAGGTTACCAACTTCTGACGCAGGTCAGAGCGCACAAACGAGCAGACTCTCCACAAGCTACTGCAGGTTGTAGATTTAGCACTTGCTAAACCTGCAAATTGCAAACTGGGCATTGTGACTTTCTCATTACAAAACACCCCTTTATACACTCAAGAGCAACAAAGATATAAATGAAGTGGTGGCAGCTTTATTCCCTGAGAAAACTTTCTAATGCGAGAACCTTGCCTGTGCTAAGCCTCTGACAAGGGCGTCGGGGAATAGCGGGGCGCAGGAATTCTGCACTTAAAATAGAGGAGCCATTACTCTACTGGTAGACATAAAAATAATGTCATCTGCTGGAAAGTGTTCAGGTCTTAAAACATCAGTGGTACGTCTTCTGGGAGGCTGAGTAGGAAAACCAGATTCAAGTATTCAGTTTTGCTTTTAAAACAGCACAGATATAAAGCAAATAACACGCAGCTATTCTGACAGCCACCCAGTTTGTACCTGAGTTTCTCTGAGACACATCTGCTGAAGATCTTTTTGTGCTGACAAAATTCTGTAAGGTAGAGAGGACCGGAGCAAGCGCAGGGTGGAAGTGGCTATGGACACTCTGTTGGCTCGCCTGAAGTTAAAAATAAATCAAAACCTGTGAGTCAAACCCAAACGTTCACTTTAAACCAGTTCCTGCAACATACGGGTGCAGCTGTGCTCTGTGCCAACCAGACTGGAAATACCACATCGGCCACGCAAGTGCAAACCCCTCCGACTTCAACTTCATTTCCTACCTACCAAAATCCATCCCTGAGTTGTAGGCACGTCCGTAGCGCTGCTCACTGCACAACTGCACTTCGCTCCCTAAGGTGCGCACCTAATGCCTACGTTGTGTTCAGGTCTGCTCTAGAGGGCTTAAGGAAGGAGGATTAACCCCCTCCTTTGCTTATTCCCAGTGTGTCTCCAAACCTGAGGAGAAGGGGAGATGATGGTTGCTGCTACAGCTTGTGGGTATCGTCCCCACAATGCAGCCAGCAGGCACCTCACTTACACCCACCTCGTTACAGGGCAGTAATCTACAGGCTTTGTTATTTTAGCTGAATATATTATCTGATTACAAGGTCCTGTAATTGACCCCGCTCCTTTCATTTGACCAAGAACCTACTTTTATTTCCAGAATAACATGTCAGGTGACAAAAGGGAGAGCCTCCGAAGATAGCTGCTTGTGCACGTTACCAATTCTTGGCCATCCATTTCAAGCCCTCCTTTTCCCTATTTCCGTATCTGGCTTTATCTTCAGACTCTGCCCCTCGAGGACACATCATTATCAATTTAGGAAATGCGTCTGAGCGACAGCGTTCACCGAGGGCCAGACCTTCTCAACTAAGCCGCCTTATACAAAACAAAGATCTGGTCTATACTTCTCTGCCCACAGCAGAGCTTTCTCCCTCTAAATGCATTAGGTGGTGAATCAAAAGCTCTGGCAGCATTTATCCTAACTGACCAGCGTGCAGCTGTCAGTGATGAACAACAGGCAGAGCACAATTTCCACCTCTAGCTGCCAATTCACGGGTCAGTTAACATAATTTGCAATGCGCGTGAAAGAAATCACTGTCCTGCACCACAAGGCTTATATTTCTACTGTTAAAGGTATGCAACGAACCAAGAAAAAAGCCAAGTGAGGACAAAAGTTCTGGATGCTCTTGGCCAGCAGCTTCTAAAACATCGCTCGCAGTTGTGCAAATCATTCAAGCTGATTTGCTGTATTATCTGCCAATATTTTTATAACTCTTGGAACGGTTTTGCTGAGAAACATTTATTCAGTTTTCAAAATTACCAAGTCACTTAGGAGCAGTGAGATGAAGACTCTAAAATGACTCTGCATTTAGAACAGCAATTAAGATTTCTTGTATTAAAAGAAATACAGAAATTACCAGGTTCCTGTAAAAGCCTCTTACGCTCCAAAGAAAGGAGGATGACACTGTTTGATCTGACTTTCTACCTAGAATCATGTTAGATACTATGGCATTTTGCTTCCCTTTCAGCTATGAGTTTTACACAGTAAAACTGGGTGGATAATTTTTAACCGTCACTTTTTGATTACATTGCTCTTGCCTAGGCTAGCTGTTGATACAATGACCAAAAAAAAGTAATACTCAAGACTGTTGTCTTTCCTTAATGCAATCAGTATAATTTCCCTCTGTTATTTCATTTCTCTTTGCCTGCTGCATGCAGTGCAGATGTTTCTCCAATGATATTTAGTCATTATTTTTAAAGCTGGGCTTAGCCCAGCTGTTCCTGCATGGCTTTAGCCCTTCCTGATACCTCACCCACCCAGACAGCAGGCTGGATTGCTGCTGGCCTTTGGAAAGTTAAGAAATCACGCCACACGCTTATGATTTTGGCGCCCTTTTGGGGTTGTTCATGCACGACATCAAGGACAAGCCTCCCCTCTTACTGACCTCCTTAAAAGCATTCCTGCTTTAACTTACGTCACCCCTAAGCCTCCTACAGCTCCTCCTTCTCCGTTTCCAAAACTAAGCCCTTCTTTTAGCATTGGTGGCGGCTGAGCTGGATCCCACCGGTGTGCAGCCTCTCCTGCCTGCTCACACATCAGTGGGAGAGGGAGGTGTGTGGGCAATGTTCCCCGGGTCCCTGACAGCTGCCCCTGGGCAGAGAGGGGGCAAAATACTCCACAGCAACAGCACTGCTGCGAACCACAGCTCATCTCGCTCGGGGACATTGGCAGCTTAAATATCATGGCAAAGCAGTCAGTCTTTGGAAGGAAAATCCATTTTAAAAAAGTTTTCTAAGTCATCTTGCCTTGTTTTTCTCCCTTGTAGTACTTGGACTTTAATACTAATGGTATCGGTGTCCGAGCTGACTGGGGGGCACGGGGAGAGGGGAAAAGCCCTGCACTGATTGAAAAATGAATTGTTGTCCTCGCTTCAGGTAAAAAGCAAGTGAAGCAGGAAATTGCTCTGTGTTTTCTTTGAGAGCAAAGCGGCTCTCATGTGGTTCTGCCATAAGATAGGCAAAGATACAGTTGAGTTTCATTAACTTATTTTGATTGACAAAACAGCTGCAGAAAAGACATTCAGCATTTTTTTGTAGGTCTAAAAAAATTTCTGGACATCATCATTTGAGAAATATATTACATATTTTTGGTGTGTCTCAGGAAGAGACACTCCTTAAACAAAAAAATACATTAACTAGCTCTTCTGCTTAATCAGCATTTCAGCATGACACTTACTTTGCAGTTCAGCACAGAAAATTATGGTGATAAAATATTTTGTTCCACATCCTCAGGAGTAAGCGTCTATGGAAGGACTGAGCCTCACGTGCAAGCCTGTGCACTGTCCCCGTGCCTTGCCCTTCACAGCTCCATTTTATACATATGAATTTGTTACTAACCTGACTGTTTTGAGATGTTTTCCGTGATGATAGCCACGATCCAGCTCGCAATCTCCCAAGCTCAAGATGTACTAGGCCTTGGGCACACTTGGAAAAAAAACCACAACGTACAGCACTTAAGTAGACATATGATATTTCACGCTCTCCTGGAGAGAATTCTGTTTATATTCAGCACTACAACTCCGTGAAGAAAACCACAAGGAATGCTCAAAACATTAACATTCGTATTTAGACAATACAAAAAGTGCCCATCCCTGGATTTAGGTTTATCCTGAAGGTCTATCCTGGTTGCTGAAGCCAGTATGAACCTTCCCGCTGGCAAACTGTAGATGGCCAATTACTCAATAAAAATAAACAAAAAGCCCCCAACTCTTTAACAGACGATTGCCACAAACAATACTCATGAAAAACACTTCAGAGGAAAAATGCTGCAGAAAAGGGTGAATTTAATACATATGCATTCAACTTAATAATGTACACTCATGTCACCAATTTCCAATTCTTAAATAGGTAAACTTTTGGCCAGGTACCAACCCCAAATGGAAAAAACCAAGGAAATAATTAGCCTTTCCCTTCAAGAACAAAAGAAGTCATATGCAGAAACACTAGTGGTGACGGCAGGGAAAAACCCCTTGTCTCCAGATGCAGTTCTGAATAGAAATGGGTCTGCAGCATCGCTCCCACCCGTCCTTTCATCCTCGGTACAGGCTGTCGGGCCCAGGAGCCGTACGGAGGAGCTAACATCAGGCACTTGCAGCCAGGCCGTCCCCTGCCCTCTCCTCCGACTCAAGCAGCCACATGCTTTTTAATGGAAAAAGGCAACTTCTTCCAGACTGTACAACTTCAGAGTACAAAATCACTCCCGCAAGATGGAAAGCTGTGCAGAAACAGATTTACGCTGCCATTTTATAGCTGCAGGTTAGTGCAGCAAAGCCAAAGGCATTTGATTTCAGTTCTGTTTTGTATGCCACTCAGGTTTCCAAATATTCTTCTAATGTATGAAATACACAGTTGCGTTTTCAAATAAATGCCTAAATACTACGTGTGTCTTTGTTTTCCCTTCTTCACATCATCCCACTTCTAAATATACATGGAGAAGTGATTTTAAATGAATCTCCCAAAGTTATTTCAGATGAAATTCCTGTGTATGTGTAAATAGCACTTCAGGATAATTACCTTGCATAGTGTCAGTAACTGCAATTCAATATTTAAAATGTATTATGCACTCACCTTAAGTATGGTGGCAACAGTCTCTTGTGAGGCATTTCTCATATCCTCTCCATTTACAGACAAAATCTGATCTCCTTGAATTAATCTTCCATCTAGGTCTGCAGCTCCTCCTTTAACAATGTCAGAGATAAACACTCCACTTCCATTTCTAACAATGCAAGAAGCATATGGCTAATTACACAATGCAATATTCTTTGGGAGACCAATTTAGATTACTTGCATTTAAGAGACATTAAAAGAAACCTGTGAGCAGAGGAAGAACTAGTTTTACACCCCATTCAACCGTCCGAGTGTAAAAAAATCTTTGAGTTTTAAAACCAAGGCACGTTTTGCTATATTTAATGCTGTCTTTCCCTTTGAACCGTTAGTTCTGACTGTATGATCCATAAAGATTCATGAAAAATACCACTTGTATGGATAAGAAGCCAAGCATCGGTCTAAGATGGAGTTAAACTATCTCCTGATGTGCCTGATATGAATTATGCAGCCTCAGATTTTTTTTCTGTATTCCCCCTAAAGGTTCAGCTCAGTTTCTTTTCTAGAAGCCTGGAGGCCCCCAACAGAAGAACAGGGAGAAGTCTGCAGAAAAGACTTTTATAGTTTGCACATGAGTTATGCAGAAGAAAATCCAGCTTTGTGGCTGTCCGCCTGCAGCAGGCAGTGAGGCTTGCGAGAGCAGCAGGCCACGCAGATGAAGGGAATGTATTTATTTATCAGCTCCAGCCTCCTCGCAGGAGAAATCCCCTCCCGGAGGCCGCAGGACCCCTCTGTGCTGGCCCCAGCTCCTGGGTGCTCGCTATGGGGTCAGCTGGCGCCAGCTGCAATGCCAAGATTTGGCGTTTGGTATCCTTCACCCTGAAGGACACACCACTTCACAACCTGAATTATACCTGGGTATCATTTAATTGACTTCAGAAATTGGGCTACCTCTAAGGTGGAAATCCCCACAAGCGAAGCACTTAGTACAGAAAGTTTTGCACAGGAGCAAACACGGGAGGGCTGGAGACTGCGATTACCATCTGTAGGGTAATTTACATAAGCTAAATTAATTACCCAACCCACAATCTGCTCACAACACCTGGGTTAAACATCGCCACTCTTGTAAAAAACTGCTGTGGAAACTTTACTGACCATACGCAGTCAGGATAATGACATGATGATTTGTAATTGAGAAAATAAATTTTTTTTGGCAATACAGAAGAGCAACCATATGACTCTTATGCACCAACGCTGAACGGGCGCTCGCCAGTGTCGTGCCGTAAATCTCTTCTAGCAATGAAAGATTAAATCTATCAGTGCCCTGGTTCGAATGATCTAATAGCAATGGTTTAGAAATACATCAGTAAAAAGTCACATTTTATTAAGCAGCTGCTACCTACCAACATATCTCAGATCCTGCTCTGCACTCACAGAACCGCTGCCTGTAGTGTTGTGCAGTCACTTTGATATCGTTCAGGATTTGTGTCTAACTCGGACTCTTACCTTCCACTGACACTGGTCCCTTTGAACCTGAGGAGGAGCTAGATCTGACCCACAAATCCATTAGCAAAGGCATATCCTGCTACTTGGAAACAGGAAGGTTCCCCCCCCCCGGCACATTTTGAAATCAGAAAAGCCATGGTTAGGGCCTCCAAGCCCTGAGACACAGCTACGCTGAAGCCACCAGAACAGTCTGGTTCTGCGTGTGCCCACTTGGCCACGCTCACTCCAGGGGGGACGCCCGCTCTGTGCCGCACGCCGGGAGCAATCCCGGCAGCAGCAGCCTTTACTACACAGTGTGTTGCCGTTCTGATAGAAGAGCCGGGACCACAGCCCCATAGCACCCTTCAAGATATTTAGATAGAAAATTCTGTTCCTTGTGGAATTTTTCCTTTATTTCGTAGTCCATTTAATGGCTACAGCTGTCCATATGGCAAAAAGCAAAATACTTCTCATTTGAAGTGCAGTCCGGTCAGAGAGACTCTTACCGTTTTCCAGCTATGCTGAGCCCTAGTCCTCGCCCCGTTTTCTTTTGTATATCTACATAAAAAATCTCCAAGTTTTCTTCATCTTTGTAACGCGCTTCATCTCTATAAACAACCAACTGCACCTTCTGGGGCGTCTGTCTCAGCGCAGTGATAGCTTCTTCATGGCTGGCATTCCGCAGATCGATCCCGTTCACCTGAAATAATCACTGTTTTCTTTCCAAATGACATGTATAAATGATCTTTTCATCACACCCTACACTTGCGTGACAGGACAAATTTGTCAAATTGACACGCCTTGGCAGTCTAATTTAGTGCTCCCATTTCCAGAGGGCCAAGCTCCTGGATCTCCTACTGAGTGCAAGTTCGGTGCTTTGTGCCACTGCCTGGAGTAAATCACAATAATTAAAACATTTTGGCTTGTAAGTTTTGTGGGTGTTCTTCCCTTCTTTTTAAATGCTGGAACCTCAAACAATGCTTCTTTCTTACGACTAGACAAAGTGGGACGTGCTCCTTTGAGCTTCCTATATCTCTTACTGCTCAGATTCCTTCTTCCCCGGCTTTGCAATGCTGTCAAGCCAAAGACAGAAGGAATCAGAAACATTAGCAAATGGCAATGGCGAAGCCCAGGCAGGACATATTAAATGGTTATTTTGCTTTGTTCCAATAGATGGCACACAAGACCGCTCCTGGAGCACTCGATTACGTTTCTCTTACAACAACCTGAAAATGTTTTAGCATTTTAGTAATACCAGATGGAACAAGAAGTTCTCATTGAATGCTCAAGTATTAAAAAAACCACTGTTGCAACTTGAAACTTAATCTCCTAATTTTGCCAAGCCTTATCCAGAGATACCCTTTAAGGTGTTTTCCAATATTCTGTTGACAAAATCATCCTTTATTTCTTAATACCAAAAAACATCAATGCTTAAGTAATTTTGAAGTCTCTTTAGGAAGCAGCATGAACTGTAACTGAATAACAATACAATGTTAATCCACTTACATAACATAATAAGTTTTAAGGCAATGAAAATATTGCTCAGTATTTCTAGATATGCAAAGTTACAATCAACTTAATTTTACATTAAGATAATTAAGCCTCACCTATAGTAATTATATTATTTTGTACTAATTCTGCACACATTTATTTGTATACTGCGTTGGTATTCTTTTCTCGACAGAGGCATCTACGCGCGCTTTATCATACTAATCTGAAACTAATTCAGAGTCATCTTTTTGATTCATTAGTATGGCTTTTAAAAGCTGAAATAATAACAATATTATGGCACACAAACATTAGCACTTTCCTGTTTGGCCAGAGAAGAATTAATTAACCTTCCCCATTTTTATCCCCTAATTATTGTGCTCTGTTAATACACAGTTATTTATAAAATGAAAACAACATTCAGCCTTAACACTAAAAAAAATATTTTCAGTGCAAGAGCTGTAAAGACAACTCCCCAAGTACCCCTCGCTATTTTTCTAACCCTACACACCAAAGCCTTAATGGCCATGCTGGGAATTTGTCCTGATCTGACAGCTAGACGCTGCAAGCAGCTGCGCTGAACCCCTGCCTGACGCAAGTTTCATTTGCAGACCAACACTTCTTTCTTAACCCTTTCTGTCCTCGATTTCCACGCTTGTCTGCGGGAAAAACCGCTATATTTATTCACAGAGAGAATTCCGCGCGTTCACCAGTTTTATGAACCGTGGCCCGAAGCAGCCGGTAGCTCCCGCAGCGATGCTGCACGTGGGCACTGCGAGTTTTTCCGCAGGAGCGATGCTGCGGCCACGCTCGCCTTCTGGCCCCGCGTTCGCCCAGCTCAGCACTTCGTTTGCGGGCGGCACGGAGATGCTGGAGCAGCGGCGGTAGTGCAGGCCTCCGAATGAAAGATTAAACAGATGAATAATACTGAGCTATTGGACATGACAGCTGAACTATGTAATTCGAGAACTGCCTTGCTCGATTAAATTTAATATATTCTCAATTTGTACCTTCGGTTTATATGAATATATAAGGAAATGTGAATTTGTCAGGACATTCTTAGCGACAGAAAAGAAGCTTCAAGTACAGATCCTGCTCAATGATCTCGCTTTCCTCTACAAGAAACCTATGCTGCATTGAATACAAGTATACATGACAAAGATACCAGCAAGTACATACATGGAGAGACTCATTTACCTCCAGAATTTGATCGCCGGCCCAAAGCCTGCCATCTCGGGCTGCTGCCCCTTCTTCATAAACTTCATGGATCACTATGGCGTCCTGCGGGAACAAGGGGGTGGCATGAATCCTCCCTCCCCAAATCCCCGCAAACTGGCAGCCACGACCCACCCCACACAGCCCACTCCTCTGCAGTAAAAAAGCACAGCGCTCCATGTCGGGATAAGCAAGACTGTAACATGGACTTTTTTTTTTTTTTTTTAAATTTTTTGGGATAAGAAAATTACTGCCATAATCAAAATACAGATAGCTAGTAAAAAGGCAAAAAGGATTTTGTTCACCACTTCAGGGTAGTCTTGTCTAGAGCTTCTTAGGCTTCCATCACTTTTATACATTGGCATCAGCAGTATGTGAACTCAGTGTGAACCACTGTATTAATATCGTCTACGTTTTATTATATTATTTAAAACCAGATTCTTTGGAGCTATGAATATTTTTAGGGACTTGGCATAGAACTCAGCTTTAAGCAAGAACTGAATGCCTTGTGGTAAATAGCGCTGGTTAAATCTGTAAGAAATGAAATCCAGAAGAAACGAACAATGGCAAATGTTAGTTTATTACTGAGGTTGGAAAATGTAGGCAGTGGCAGATGTAGCTTCAGGGAAGGTTTCAGTGATTTAATCTTATTGCCAGCAATAGATGTCCCCAAAGAAAAAGCATTACAAAGAACATACTGTTCTCTTGCTGGTGCTTTCCCTTTGCATTGTTCTGGTCTGTTTCTTTTTTTTTTTTTTCCCCCCTGAAACAAATAGGTGAACATCCTGCTGCAGCGCTTCAGCTGCGGCCCTGACAGCTAGCAGGATGGGACGCTTCACTGTGCAAAACGTGCCCCCCTCTCCAATGTCACCGGCAAACACCCGGCCTCGGAGCAGAACCGGCTTCACTACGCACTCCGAGATGGCTCTGGATAAATACGCAGTGATTTTCAATGAGACGCGTAGGTACCGGATAACCCGTTCTGAGACAAACACACCCTCCAAAAACGCAACGGTTGTGAAGTTCCTTCACCGGTTTGACGTGCAAGTCAAAGAGGAGACTTTCCGCAGCGTTTGCAACAAAAGGCGGTGAGGTTTGCAGCGTGAGCCCCGCTGTGCACCGCCTTCCTGGAGCAGGAGCAGGAAATAGCTGCTGGGGTAGAACAAAGTACCTTCGTGTTTTGAAAACACTGTTAGATACTACATCTCTCATCACCAAGTTAACTCCCCCCATGTTGCCTCGCGATCCTTTCCCAGCACACATGGTGCGTGTTGAACAGAAAGAAAACTCAAATGCCCTTAAGCTAATGCTCTGATCAAGACAACATTGAGAGCGTTATTCTCTTTCATTCCCACTACACCTTATTTAATGATGTGGACTTGTATCTACAGCCGCTCCGCTGCTGCTGGAGCACAGCACCACTGTCACAAGCTTCCTCTTTGATACATATGCACCAGTCGCTGAAAAAAGCCTGAAGGATTTTAATCACAAATGGATTACAGCTGATACAAGCATCCCAGATGGGGGAAAAAAGATTTCAATCTACATAAATGAAGGCAAATACTATGAGCTATGTACCAAGGTAATTAAGAAAATCAAAAGAATGGTTTGATTAAAAAAAAAAAAAAAAAATGCACACACCAGTGGCAACTGCAAGGTTTTCTTGAAATAACTGAAAGAGCTATTACCAGTGGAACAGAGCAACACGTGCACGTCCATCTCAGCAGCGCTGCCAAAATCCTCTGCTATGCCTCTTAGATTGTCTCTCAGTTGTGCGGTTTTGGTTGTTGTGGGGTTTTGTTTGGTTTTGGGGGGTTTTGGGATGGGGTTACCTTTGTTTTAAAAATGATCATGTAACTCTAAGTCAACACAAGAGCCTTTTGCCTGGGTGAAAGCCAGGAGGGTGACAGTGATGTATATTTTTTTTACCTGAGGCTGATCACGGGTAACTGAGAAAAAGCTGAGTCTGTGGTTTAGAACTTCCACAGCACACTCCACTTTTAGTTTTTTAAACACTTTACAAAGGAAGGCATTTAGAAGTGGCCAACGAGATAACACAAAATATTGACCAGCTTGTTAAGACAGCATCATTCAGCTAGGACACACTAGGGCAGTGGATGAACATGAGGTTCGGTAGAAAAATGGCAATGTGACCGTGTGACAGCAGACTGGGCACGTACACATGATGGTCAAATCAAACACTTTCATACTGTATTTAATCCGATAGTTCCTAACCTCTGAGCAAGGAACTTTCAATCACATTTCTTTTTGTTTTCCATCTGCAGTTCCTTTAAAAACGGTCAACAAACGGGAGTTACCAGCTCTTCCCAGTGCTGCATTATTAAATTTAAAACTGCACATACCTAAAGCTCAGATTGAGGAACCACCAAATGTTATTAGTTTGAACAATCTATTTGAAAATGCAACAATTCAGTATTACATTGCGGTTCCTGCATGTGTTAGAAGCCAGACCTAGAACTAAAAATACATATGGCATGAAAAGGTACATTCCTGTTTGGTCTCTGCCTACCCCTAAGAAGGAAACATCTTGCTGACCTGCCAAAGCACTGTTTTTCTTCACTAGTTTTTTTTTAAACTACTGTAGTTGAATCAGGCTTATCAAATCAATTAAAAGGATAATGAAGCAACATGTCCACGATGTATTGTAAAGATTTTTAAATAGTCCATAAACATAAATATGAGAGTCTTAACTTCCTTAGCTGGTAAACTATGATAAATAGACATCTTTCCTTTGATTCTTCTGGGATGAGCTTAAAGTACGTTTAACCCAGAAGTAATCTTTTTCCATTGGATCTAGTGGGATCTGGGTAAGACTCTGCTAGTTTTGATCATCCATGACAAATCACTAAAACCAAACTGCCGAGATTATTGAATATTTTTAATTACGTCAATATTTTAAAGACATTTATGCAGTAATGAGATGTAATGTCACACTCCAACCACCTAAGCAAGCCCTAATCTGCAATGACTCTATTGACATGCTATGGATTTAAGCTGTGACACCCCTCTCAGTGCCTCAGAAAAAAACCAGCATCTATCATGACTAAAACAATACAAAGCATTTGTTTAAAGGATGGGTTTTGGTTACCGAACATCTGCAGATCCTGCTCACTAGCTTCAAATTCAGTTGCATGCTTGATATCTCTGGAAGTCAGGGCCTAAATCGTTCAAAATCAATCAATCAGTCGAGAGAGAGGGAGGAAGGGAAAGCAGTGTCAATGTTCATCTAGAGGTTGTGAATTCGTGGTGGCTCTGGACGGATTTTCACTTCCATCTCTCCCCATCTCTTTTCACTACCAGTTTCATATAGATTATGGCACTCCATGATATAGCTTGGCAGAGTCGCAAAAACTCTTTGTGCAGAAGGGGGAAATAAAAACACTCTCATATCAAGAACACTGCTGTTTAAAGAAAGATATCCAGCTGCTGAAAGCACATACTTCATAAGGTTTACAAATCCATTCAACAAACTGGAGCTTTAATCTGTGTATATTTTGACAAAGAATAGTTTGGGACCATTATACAAATCAGGCATTAATGCAATGTTGAACATTTCTTGTATGGACAGAAGGATGCAGTATACAGCATATAAACAGCGTTTTTCTGTGCTAAACAAAGTCCGTGCTCGCAGGTGTATACTTAGACTATCCGACCGTAAAAACACTGAAAGACAAAGTAGAAGAGAATTTGTCTGCTACTGCTCAGGTTGCTGTCCTGGGCTGAATAATGCTTATATTGAAGGCTATTGAAGGGCCTGCAGTTCAACGAAATGAAGCTGAATGCGCTGATACTATCTATACTGCACGGCTAAAAAAATCACCTGCAAGACAGAATAGTTCCCAAACACGGCAAGAGCATACCTGATTCGTATATGATGTGCACCGAATCTGTTAACGAGTGGTAATGCTTAACAAAACCTGCCATGCAGTATATTAGACGGTATTTTCTAAGGTTCAGATTTGAGCTGTGGGACAGCTACACCCCTCACTCTCACTTTACCAGCAGAGTACCTCTGTGATTGCACAGTCTTCTTGAGCAAAGTGAAGGCACATGAGTGACAACTCTCACACTGACTTCGACAAAACAAGGTTTTGGCTGTGGAAGAAAAGGCAGACAAGAAGAAAAGTTCATGGAGCCTCTTGGTTGACACCTTGAAGAACAGTATTTGTGCAGAGCGAATGGCTACTGAACAGTGAGGGCAAGACAACCTTATGGAAATTAGCACCCAATCTGAGAATCCACTTACGGAAAATACAACTTGTAAAATGTGCACAGCATGATCTACACTGCATTGCCTTCTATCTGAGGGAGGGGAATAGCCCTGAACTCTTGGGGAATCGGATCTCAGCTCCCCCCCAAGCTGTGGATATTTTTTCTGCTTGATTTATAACAACTTCAGAGACCCAGCAGGGGAAGAATATCACACTCACCCATCAGCAGAGAACACAAATAGAAATGCTAACGTTAAGAATTAAATTCAGTAAGAGTGACAGCTTAATTTTTGTATCTTAAATGTCAAGAACTGCTATGGCAGAGACCCCAGGCAATGACCACATAGCACCATCCTGATTGAGCCTTTGGGATAAAGGTGGTAAAGTCAGCTTCCTATTCAGGAAAATCACTGACCAAGCGAACCTTAAAAGCCTGCAGGACCATAAACAGTGGTGAGAAAGTCTCACAAGCTGTCTGGCTTTAGGCTTGAACTGCTCACATGTTTTCTGCAAGTTTATAGCTTCTGAGCCAGTCTCTCTCATGTTTCTTTTCTTCTGTGCAGCTGTTCTTCAGAAGGACAAGCAGCAGGTTTCAATGCACGTGCCCTCTGCCACTGAAAATGAGCCCCAGACTGTTATTTGCAAAGCTGGGAGTAAAGGGAGGGAGAGTAAAAGGACACAAGACATGAAGGAGGCTCAAACATTAAGTACCACGGATATTTTGTCGAAGTTCTACCATGTAATAAAAGGTGGATCAGTATGCAAGAGGGGAGATTTCAAAAGAACTGGAGCACAGAAATCCCCACATACCCAGCGTTAACTGGATTTGACAAGGAAAAAGGTCTGAATTTTGGCAAAGACGCTTCTTGCATAGTACTGAATAGTCCTTAACTACTGCAGATCGTTCACAACAAGCTATTTCTTTGACTGAGCTAATATTAACTTTGCTTTATCTTTACTATGCTATTTCAGTCAACAAGATCCAGCCATTATTTTGATAGGATCAAAGGCGCTTCACAGAAGTAAGGTGCACCACTGCGCATTGAGGACTGCAATAATCATCGTAACAGAATGACACCAGGTAAGATAGTTAGAAATGAGTTATTTGAAAATCCCAGTCCGTGTTTTCCAAGGTATGCATTTTAAGGTGGTAATCATTAGACAAAAAAAAATCCCCCAAACAGCCCTGAGAGTAGAACTAGATCCATAGCTCTGTCCTCTAACTACAAGGCTATCTCCACCACCAGAGCATCGCCAGTCATTTGACCCGGACCAAGAGAGCATTATACAGGGAAAAGGTGCCTGTGTCCCAGAACAGACACTTCTGAGCACACACAGACGACGATGCTCAAAGTCCAGGTCAAAACAGAGACACCAGACTTTTGGGAACCTATGTGGTTGGGCAGTGCTAGAAAGCAGGCAGGGCATACCATTGGAATTACATGAATTTTACATGTTTGTATCTCACTTTGGTCTGTAGTTAGGTGAACAAATCTTACAACTAACAATAATTATGTATTTGGTGTACGAAATGAAGCTTTCTGCATGGATTCGAGTACTTTCCTGAGGAAGCAAAAAAGTAAGCTACACATAAAACAACATTCAGGAAAAGATGTTTTCTGATTTAGTTGACAAGTTGTGTTTTCCTAAGCTAATATTACACATTTCCAACAAATTTCCTACATAGCTACAAATGTTATACTAAATTAGCATTTATTAAAGATAATAAAGCTACAAGGGTTTTTGTTGACTGCAGGATTACAGATTTATCTCTTTCCCAGGGCAAGTACAATATCATTAGTTATTTCCTTTTCAACTTTTATAATACTTTGTCCAGAGTAGTAAAATTGTCATTTCATTTTTACAGGCTGGTTCACAGATAAAGTAGAAATCAACTAGTTGCACAGTGTGTTTTGCTGAAGAATTAGCCCCATATAAGAATCTCAGTAGTTAAAATAAATCCAGCTGCTGGTTACTTGTAGGCAGAGGAAATTACAACAGTTATGTTATGATCTATGATCTTCCATTCGCAGATCTAAATGGAATCTAAAAGATAATGGTTCAGCAACAAAAGCTGAAGGTCAACTCCAAGCAAATCACTTGACTTTTTAAAGGGGTTTATCTAATGCATCATGCTGCATATACCTCCTTCTAACACTCAAATATTTTGCAATTGCTAGCATTCACAAACCATTAACAGGCACCCAAAATCTGAAGCCAAACACTACTGTAATAAAACAGGCTATATAATGTAAAAATGTATTACCGTGTTAATGTAAAAATGCTTTACATTGCATGACACTGAAAAACTTCTCTACTCAAGGTCAAAACAAAAGGTCTGTTTCCCATTTAAGAACAAGCCCTTGCAAGAGATGGTGTTCACTTGCCAACTTTCATAAAAAAGATTAATCCACAACATCAATATGAATATAATTTTTCATACTAAAATACAGATTTATTTTAAGGAAGTGGATAATATTTGTATTACATTTTATAGGCCCCTATAGTTACATCTGGTCCTTATTTATTTAAATTTTATTCAGCTTGCATAATATTTTTGCTTACAGTTATATTCTCTAAGATCAGAAAAGCTAAAACCTGAAAATTCAATGGCACTATTCATTAACATTCCTTCGGTCTGCAGTCATAGACATTTGCAAGCTCTCCTTTGATTCTGAAATAATAAAACTAAGGTAATAAGATGTTTAGTGTAAAAATATATGACTTAAGTCAGAATGATAGAAAGAGCTATGTTTCTATGAATCACATGCCAAAGCAAACCAAAGTTTTTCAAAAAGTATACATGCTCATTTTAGAGGGAATAATAAAACACAGAACTACATATTAAAATGTGAACTCTCTCACTCTCATTATTTTATTAAATAAAAAAAAAAGAGCGAATTTACAGTGTACAGTGCATAACACAGGTTATAAAGAATGCATAAGATCCTGAATGCATAGGACACAGGAAGCCAAAAGCCAGTGGCTTCAACCAGCAGCAAGCAAGATACTCCTGAAGACCATTCTGACATGTCCTACTGCTTTTGTATATTGTTAGCTTAAATTTTATGGTTGATTTACACTCCTGGAAGACACCAACTTCTTCAAGCAAGGCAGTGCTATGCAAGCTAGCCATACAGTCAGCTAAACCCTTGCCAAAGATCCATCAAATACATGATTTGCAAAACTTACTACTCTAATTCCCATTTGTGATAACTCATGTACAAAGCAGTTTGGTTTTTTCATGCTGTTGTAAGCTAACGTCCTTCTGGAATTATGATGAATCCACCAAGTTCATTTTAACATTATCCAACCAAGTGTCAAAGCAATTCCTCACAATTTCAAGCTAACTGCATTTACCACTCTGTCATTAAATTGCCTTCTGTTTTATAAATGTGGGCGATGGTTAAGAAGGGATTGCATTTTTTTCCTCTCCCAACCGCAAACTTCTCCTCTACAATACCCAAGCCACGATTAAAAACTTAGGACTTCTATTACCGTTTTTCATTCTATTGTTCCATTCATTGTGCGATAGACTTAACAGCAACAGTATCTATAGCCAATATATTGCTGAAACCCTCCCGAGGTCAATATCTTGCTTTTCATTTGTAGTTAAAAGGTAAGCATATTCCACTTAAACCAGTTTCAGTCTTAGCTGCACTTGATGACTGTCTACAAAGTTGCTCAGACCTCGGCTGTCTATATCTGATGAAGTTATTTTTGCCTGAATCTAAATGTAACTGAGGTGGGAGGGAGGGAAGAAAGCGTAACCAAGGGAGAACCTATTTGTTTAGTAAGACAGAAGTCACATCAGTCCTCCTGTTTAGGTAGGTCCCCACTGCTGACTGCAGCACAGCACAAAACAGAGATATCAGTCTTGGCTTCAGTATCAGTAACAGCCTGCTCTTGGCAGCGTGGAGATCCTAGCAGGGTAATTAGCCCTCACAGCTCCAGGGGCAAACATCGGGTCTTGAACAGCTGCAATTTAAAGTCACAGTTTTCTTGATTATTCCCTTGCCCTTCCTTAACAGATGGGGTTTATGCAAGGTATGACTCACCTGGACTGACAGAATGAATCTAAATATTCTTCTGTCAAACTGCATCCCCACCATTTCGAAGCTCTCCCTGCTCCGCCGCAAGCCAGAAAGCCTTCTGGGCTAACCGAGGTGATTAGAAAAACTTTTTCCTCTCTGACTCCGGCGTTACCAGCTCTCACACCAACTAGTGTTAGCTGAGCGCAGGCATATTCTGTTACTTTTTGGAGCATTGCTAAAGTGTTCCAGTTCCCTGGCTTTGTGGATCACTTTATTTTACAGATGGAGTACCTTAAAGTTTGTTAAGTGCCTTAAAAATGCTTTTTATTAAAGTCAGCTGAAAGCATAAGTAAAAAAACCAAAATTATTTACCAAATTCAAAGTAGACAACCCAGTATAAAAATTCTGCACAGGAGTTTTGCTGTTGTTTTCAATAACAAAGACACAGGATAAAGTACGCTTCTTTTCTTCCTTTCTATGTAAGGTTCAGATAATGACCGCCTTCTAGTTACTCCACCTCCAAAGAGCCCCTAGGTTACTGCTCCTGCAATCTTTTTTTCTTTTAGATCATAGGTGCCTCTTCAGTGCTTAACTGTGATTTCAGGCCCCAGCTGAGCCTCTGCTCTCCTCCCCCAGGGTTTTCTAACTCTGCCTGGGGGGAATGTCCCCGTACCAGCCTCCACCAGCTTTGAAACCACTGAATCCCCTCCGGCATGTCTGAGCGTCTTAATCATCCAGGCAGCAAATACAGAGTCAATAACTACGAGTAATCAACTCAACCATTACTAAATTATTCAGCTGGAAGCAAAACAGTGCTCCCACCTACTAAGAAAATGTATCTTAGAGTAATGCTTTTTCCACGTACTGCCAAGAATAAAATCCCTGTAAATTGACAATCCTGTTTTATAGAAAATGGTTCATTGCAAGTTGCTAACTGGACAGGACATCGCAGCATTCACCCACTCTGAGGTGATAATGGGGTTCAGACGATTTAACCCCACGTGCCAACTGGAGGAGTACCAGGACGCCCTTTTTTCAAACAATTCCTTGATGCCCCGTTCTCAGATGATTTAAGAAGAAAACCTCTCAGAGACTTTCTGGCAAAACAGTTTCAGAGGAAAAAGCCCATTACTTGAAACTGAAATTATTTGCCTTGAAAAAACTTATGCAGAATGCAATGAATCAAAAGCAGAACAACCGAGGAAAATTTCCTAAATTTATGGTGGACAACTGGACTACCTGGCGCTGCCAGTCCTCTAGCCTGCAGGGCCAGTTATTCTTCCCGGACCCGCGCGGTCCCAGCCTGTCCAGCCCTGGGCCAGCTGGCCGTGCCAACGCTGGCTTGTCGCCGTGAACGCCCAGGTCTGAAAGCTGAAGTCCATGTCTAAGAGTCACGGCTTGTCCGGGCTCGGAGCCGGCAGCCCAAGGACGAGGGTCCTGCCCAGCGCGCTGGGGTCTGCAGAACCTGCAGCTCTCGGAGCTGCTCCGCAGGCGTTGCCCGAACAGGTCTGCCACCTTCATGAATCCCGGGTGCCCCACGGCTGGAGCGGTTCGGGCGTCCTGGGAGCACCGGCAGCTGCCGAGTGACAATGACCCCCCTGTCAGGTTTATGGCTGCTATTAGCAGTGGTGGAGCTGACAAGCATTTATATACAATTCAGCAACCGGGGGGGACGAGAGGGCAGGATGGTGTCCTGGGGAGCAGAGTTAGAGCCTCAAACCTCCTTTTGGGATGTTTCTGAAAACACTACTTTTTTTTTTTTTTTTTTTAAATTCCCACTCTGAGGTTACTTTTACAAGTTTGATTGGACTACCACCAAAAAAAAAATAAAAAAAAAATCACAAATTGAAAGCCCTGTACTTCAGCCAGCTCCACTCTGCAGTTTAATTGCTTTAAAGCAGAGGCCATGTGTTGTGTTCTCTCAGGGGTACATGGGAAGGTGAAATGAAAGACAGTGAAGAAAAAAATAAAAATAAAAATCAACCCTTAGAATAAAATGAAATAGTACCGCTTAAGGGCTATAGCAGTCTAAAGTCTAAATGAAGACAGCTCTCAAGGACAGTCCTTCCTTCCCTGTGCCTCTTCTACAAGCATGTCTTTCCAGCTGATGCTCTCCTGCTCCCCTAAGCACATGGCCACAGTCTTTGCTTTATAATACATGCAACTTGAAAGGTTTTGCAAGTTTAATGGGATGGACATCTTTTCGACAAAAAACATTTCACAGGGGTTAAGACATCACTTTCCAACCTCCTGAACAAATTAACCTCCCGGCTCACAGGCTGTATTTTTCAAGTCTCTACTTGGTGATTTCTGATGAGATTCCTAAGGTTATGACTTAAAAGTTGCACTCTATATTTCATTTTGAAGCGGTGCGTCCCTTTAGCGGGCTGCCAGATTTATTATTCCAAAAGCTGGGACTGTACATCATGTCTTTAAGAAAGATCCAAAATATTCTGAAGTGAGCTTTCCCGTCACCTGCGAGCTGCTGTTGTGCATCAGTGTTGACTACCAGCACTCAGTTAAGCATTTTTAGATCAAGTGCATTTTAATACCACATAGATGAGGCCCTTATACTCTTGCCATAGCCACCTTAGATTTGACAAGTTCTACTGAGGAGCAGCCTCCCTGTATCCCATGTACTGATAAATTACATCTGAGATCCTAGGAACTGGGGTTCATATTCTTCATCATTTCGTAGGCACTTACACTCCTGTGCAGGTACAAAATAGTTACCCCAGTAGAAAAAGGAGGGAGAAATGGGTGTCAATGCCTTGTTTTCTCAGAGGACAAAAAGGTAAAAGAAGTCTCTGTAGCTACACAGCACACACAGACTCTGCTCCCGCAGATTCACCCCATTCTGCCATGCCTTTTCCCATCCCCGATGGAGCACATTTCCATGGTCCCGTTGAGGCATCTCACCTCTATCGTCTGTGTGTGCCATCTGAACTACAAGGGTATAAAAGACAGCATCCCTACTTCATGCCTGCAGAGACAGGCTACAAATGGTGCTATTCCCATTCTTCCTGACTTTGATCTGACAATTCCCATTTCAAAAATAGCTAAAAAACTAAACCCAAACTGCTGAAACCAATTATAGCTTCATTTTAATTCCTCTGAGCTGCAGAAAACAGTGGGTCTTGGATACACAATTTCTGCCACACGAGACCTTCAGAACTGATGAACTTCTATGGCACGTAAGCACAAGTACATAAGCGATGAAGCTGTAAGATGTCCATCTATATAACTGAGTTAAAAATGAATGACAGAGAGCAAGACAAGATAAATCACTCAGCTCCATGTACCTATTTTGTTATATTTCCTCTCTAATCCATGAAACTCAGAAAGACAGAAACTTTCCTGCAGTCCTGAGTAGTATTTTCTTTTAGTCCTCCTCATTATGTTATGTGAACTTCATTTCGACCCTTTAACAAAAAGTTTTCTGACTTCATGACAAAAAAGAAAGGCATCAAAATAATTTGGGGGAGATCAGTAGTACAAAGTAGACAGAGCAATGATGATCCCACAAACTAAAGACACAACTATGAGTACCTGTTTTGAGGAGAAGGGTTTGCACACACCGTTTTGGATAAGCAAGTTATGGAGAACCCCAGAGAGGGTCTCTGCACATGGTAAGCTATCAGATTAGACTCTGGTCTCAGAAAAGCAACTTGTTTCCTATGAAACAACACTGTTTGCCTTTGAATGAGCAGATTCAGATATACGAAAAGAAACAGGGAATCATTTTTGTAGGTCCTGTAATGTGAGGATCAGAAATGTGGGAAGTCAGACCTCCCTCCCTTCATGAATTTCAGTTACTGCAATCAAGTGCATAGATTTTTAAAATAAATTCCTAGGAGGACACTTTAATAAATAAACTAATGAAAGTATAATACTTAACCAAACCCATTTACTCAATTTAAAGAATAAAATCCTTTGCATTTTTCTCATCTGCTCTGTAAAGCAGATATTTATAATTTTCATTTATTTATATTAAAATCTCTTGAAAGACATATACCAGATTGCGTCTGACAGACTGCCATGTATTATTTCCAAATTCCAGTTAAATGAAAAAGCAGAGATGACTAATGCTGAACTTCTTATTTGAATTTACTCAACACTGAGGAGCTTGACAAAAAAGGGACTGGGTACAAAATAGCACATGGCTGGACAGAGTGAAAACCATATAGACTGATTTAACTCTTCAGCATAAGTCAGATCTATCTCCATGTGAAACAGAGCAATTCATCCAAACTCTACAGAATTGGAGACTTGGATAAATGGGACCAAAAGCTGAACCTTTGCCAATTGCAGCTTTAATACTATAAAAGATACAGCCTACATTTTGCAAAACAAAACTTTCTTTTTCCTTTCGACTTCCTCCATTTTTTTTTCTCCTTCTTTTTTCTTGGTATGGAAAAGGATTACTACATTGCAACTGACTGTAGCTGCTGACACTCACAGCACTTCATTGCTTAATGATGCACCACCATGATATTTTCGGGAACAACTGCGTGTAACAGAGCAGCTCTATTGCCTTAAGTGTCTCTGCGGCAAGGGATTCAGGAGACCCAGTAAAGACACCTCTGCAGCACACTTGTTTACTGAAAGAACTGAATTTGACATTTAAAAAAACCCAGTCTGACATTCTGTTAGATTGTAACATAGCATCTCTTAAATGGAAAGTGGAGTGGAAACAGCAATAGCAGAGGCAGAGAAGGGCTTAGCATAACCAACTTGCTGAGTTTACACTTGAACTGATACATTTTAATTTAGCTGAGGATAATTTTTTTAAAAACAGCATAGCCAAGAGCAAGATTAACCAAAAAGACACAGAAAACAATAAAAGATTACCTTTGGTTTACCTCTGTTCAGCAAGGGCTTTTGCTGGCAGTGAGATAAATCACAGTTTGTTTAAACAGCTACTAAGCATTTATGCTCTCAAGACAGAGGCGTTAACCTTGCTGAAGTAGCTCTACCTCTGTGACATTAATTTCTAGTCCAATCATTCTGGTAACTTACCTGCTTGAAACTCTTAATTCACATTGGTTAAAAAAAATGGTTTATTTGTAAACTCTGACCATAGCAGAAAAGCACTCCTGAAACACAAACCTTTCAATTTAAAAGGAACAGAGAACAACTGATCTGATACAAGGCAAAATTATCCATTTGTTATTGGAGATTGTAGTTCCTGGTTTCTCCTCCTGTACTGAACAATTAATTAGAGCAATTATAGATTAATGGCATCATTAGTCTCTATGTTTTCTTTCTCTTTGTCTCCTGTTCTTCAACAGAGACTGTAAATATTGGTTTAACAGAAACTCACCAGTGGAGTGTCTTTCCCCCCGACGATGCTGAGTCCTAGGCCTGACCGACCCTTAGATATCTCTATAGTCATCTCCTGCCCCGGAACTATTGGACATGTTGCTGGATCCACAGGCAATGGAGGTGGAAGGACGCCTAAGAACATGAAAAGGTAAAGAAATAAGTCACACTATTCAATGAGAAAATGAAAACCATCAAAGGGATCATATGAGAGCAACTAATTAAGCTCTCGTATTTTGCTCTTCACCTTTGCCAATCTAAATCAAACTAGAAGACTACTTTGACTCACTTCTGAAGTCTCTAAATCAGAATGACTCTAGAGTTCTGGGAATAAATGTTCAGAGTAAACGTCTGGGACAACATCAATTCAGTTATAACCTATACAATTCAGATCACGATGGCAAGGTGTATTCCATTCAGGACAGATAAGGCCACGTTCCAGCACGGTGGAATGGACAGGGTGTCCCAGACTGCCTTTCCTTCTATTCTAATTAGAAAGAGAAACAATGCCGTTGTACATAAAAGTCAAGAAAAACAAGCAAAGACACATTCAAGCTCTCAAAAATTGTAAAATGAGAGAAAAATATGAACACTTTATAAAATTAGTGGAATAGGTCATTGGATGTTCAAAGAAAAAGATCTCAGCAAAAGTTATCTGGAAAAAACCCAGAAAAAGTCCATCCTGGGTTAGGTTACTAAATATACACTATATTGGTGGAAAAAATAACTGGTTCATACTACGGCTGGTGACTTCTGCCTCTGGAGAAAGATAAGTAGGTGCTGGCACCAGGGATATCTCCTGTAAGCTGACTGGTACTTTTGTTGAAGATTTGGATTGTTTGATCTGGTTGAGGACCTAAAAAGCAAAGCAGAAGCAAAAGAGATCAGTTATCAATCACAGAAAGGCATGTTATGTGTTATCATTAGTTGTTGATTATCGTACCTTACTAAATCCACTAAGTCAATAGAAGGGAAACAAGCAATAAGCATAGATGAACTCAAAACATTCTCTTCGTAAATAAATGGAAAATCAGGATGACCGGATAACTGTGCTTCCAGAAATGCTCATGAAGGAAGTAGGGACAGGACTTCACCTTTCTCAGTTGTGCCTCTCATACCAAATAATGTGGGTTTGTTGTTTTTGTTTTTTTTTTTTTTACTTTTGAACAACAAAGAACATCCTTGACATTAGACTGTGTGACTATTTCCACATACTTAAAGAGAAACAAGTAAGTTTTTTAAGTTTCCACCAAGAAAATTATTTTAATGTCTCCCCAGTTAACCTGTTCCCCCCATAAATCACTCAACCTTCAACTAGATCAAGCCACCAGAACCTCCCCTTATTGGTTAACATAAACACACATACATTTTCCGGGAGCTGCTCCTCCATTTCCTGCTGCTCTGCCACCATTGATTTGTCAGCTTTACATTTCACATCCTACAAAGTCAAAAAAGAAAGCGAGGTGTATTGAAAATGTCTCATGAGCTTAAATAAAATATCCTCCAAAACTCAAAATGATGATTCTAGGCAAACACAGATATTTCTTCATGTAAGTACATTTGTAGCACAACACACAGCCGAAGCCCAGAACTTGAAAGAGGAAAAGCTAGTATGAATACAGGGAATATCAGGAATTATTAAAAACACACCCAATGGTTTTGAAGGCATACTGCATAAGGAAGGGATTTTTTGGGAGGAGATTATCACACATGGTCTACATTGTTCCTGAGCAATATGAAGCTCTAAAGAAGAAGGAAGCGTGTCTGGTGCAGCGACCAGCACAGCAATTCCCACGCTGTGCGGAAAAGTGCAGGTATCTGTGCGCCGAGCCTCTAGCACACAGGTAGCTATACAGACCCCTTGGTGCCTACAGCAGGAAGGGCTTCAAAGTCATCTCTTCTCTCCTTCCCCCTCCCTTTTTCAGTAGTCCTCAGCAGCACTGAGCACGCTGCCAGCACTTAAATAAAGTAACTGCTCAAAATGCATCATCCAGCCTCATTAGAAATATCTCAAACAATGGCACTTCAATCACGGGCTCCACTTGTATCCTAATTTCTTTCCATACCCTTGCAGTACACTAAAAAATATTTTTTCTCCTCTACTTCTACAACTGCTTCCAGATAGTTACAGTGTCCTCCCCTTGTTAGCTCTTAGCTGAACTTAGCCACTTTGATCACAGTACTAGATAGTTATCTTAGCCCATGTTAAAAAAACCTGATAAACAGCCTAGTTTTCAGAAAAGCTGAGTACCAACTTCAAAAGATGACAGAGATATTCTGCGTCTCAAAGGAATTTCTAATTAAGATGACAATTAATATATTTAAAAAAAAAAAGTATATCAAATTTTAGGTAACCAAGCTTGAAAATACTGGCCTTGTTTCCTGGAGTTTTATTATGTTAAATCATGCCAAGCCCCACAGGCTTTTTTCTTCTGCTTTTTTTCCCCAAGCTTGCAGTAACTATACAACTGTAACTATTATCCAAATGGATAACAAGAAAAAAGATAAAGTGGTGATCTCATTGTATTATCAGAGGTGTCAGGGGAGAAATGGGAAGAGTGCTTTGTCATTTTATGAGGGATTGTTTTAGTGAGCAATGAAAAATTATTTCATACTTCCCTTTTTCATTCTGATATGTGACTAAAATCTGAAACTTCATCTTGCACATCAAGTAAGCACCAAGCATCACCTTGAAATCTCTCTAATCTTCTTCATTTAACTCAGACTGTGCTAGCAGTACCTGAACAAAATGAAAGATTTCCAGCCCCTCAAGCACTGAACTGTGCACTCAGCATTTGTCATAAGCCTGTGACCCAACTTGTTCAATCTAATTCAATTCCCTCAAACCAATCCAAAAGTATTTTTCTGAAGCCCCTTCTCTTTGCCAATGTTTCAAGGACATGTTTTCTGTTTGTGGTAAAGACAGATTATTGTTCCAGGTTAAAATCCTTGAAGGAAAATGAATCCATTCTTATATACCAAACATCAGTTTAATTATCCCACCTACAGGACACTGAATTACATACACTCTCTGCCAGGACACTAATGATGCAAGGTGCTTCAGAACATGTACAATGACTGCTCAAGCTATTTTCACCTTTGTAAAGTTAAAAGTTTTGAGAACATCTCAAAGCCCCATATATGAATTCTTTTCCAACAACACCTCATGGAACGCAAGATAGCTACAGTCCTCAGAAAACCATGACCTCCTATGAGGCCACCTCAAACCTCAGCTAATAAGCACGCAGACTTTGCCTAACACTTCCATTGGCTGCAGTTCAGAAACAGAGTTGTTTTCTTTCCCCCTCTTATCGTCCAAGTCTACAATGATCTCCATTATATAACTTTATACTTTTTGAAGTGATGAAGAAGTGACAACAAAAAGTATCTTGGGAGAGACTGACAAATTTATCAGCAACAAATTAATAGAGAATGATGTGAATTTTTTTATTTTTTTTTTTTATTTATTACAGCTGTCACTTGGTGAGACATCCTGCTCGTGCTTTGAGCTGTACATACTTGTGGAAGATCTCTGCTGATAAGCACACACTTTTATTTACTCAGTAAACTTGTTGACTTTTACATTCCTGATTTCTCCTGATATGTGACTGAGAAATTCAGTAACAATGGTTAAGTAGCACTAGGCTCTAGTAGCAACCATCATGCTATGAAAAACAAGGCACTGTTTTCTTTTGCCTCAACAGTCACTAGAAGACTGCAAGAGAAATCTCTTTTCCTCAAAGTAACGAGCTGTCTTGTGCTGCACTGCAGTGCTGAAGTCTTAAGGCCAATATAACTATAAGCCCATTTCCTTCTGCTCAGAAGGGACTGATCACAACCATCAGCATTTCCAAAAATAAGATACACTTAGAAATATTTGCCATGTAGTTTTAAAATCCTGACTGAAAGAAAACTCCAGAATTATGAAACTGGCTTTTGCCGCTATTTTTCATCCATTTATGCCTCTAAACCAAGGGTTGGCCCAACTGAAGGTGTTATGGAATGAGCAGTTGGATCTATAGGCATTTGAATACTTTTCTAAATCCACCTCCTAGCCCTTAACTTTTCAGAATCTATTTATCTAATGGAAAAATCAGAGAGTCACCTCTAAGCAAATATCTATTGAATGAAGGCAGGGCTACACAGCAGCCAGAAGAGTGACACACTCACTGCCTCCAGGTCTCGCCAGTGACCCGGGACAGGTTGCTTCCCCTCTGTGCCGCAGCGGGGATAATAATACTGGCCTGCTGGATAATGCGTTTTGAATTCCAAAGATAAAAAGTAAATTGTAGCAGCCAGTTGCTGTTACATGAAGAATTTAAGTGGAAAGATGAGATAACTGGGTATGGACAGTGGGAAAGAAAAACTAAGTATTATACTGATGTTCTCCTCACCTAGAGGCTCTCAACAAACCCCATGCTTTTGTCTTCTCTTACCTTTCTGCCATTGCCCTGTTCTGGATAACTCTTTTTCTTTTTTTGACCTTTCAGTCTAAAATACTTTAACTTCTACCCTTTGCCTCCACAGTTCCTTTCTTTCTTGCTTCAAGCTTGAAAAGAAGCTGCTAATATATTCTGGGTTCCCTATTGTTCCAGTGGCATCTTCCCATCACACCTATCTTGGATTGCTGCAAATTTAAATTTTTTTTTTCCATTAAATTTGCACTTCCTCTAATACCTTTCAAAAAGCTGCACAGCACAATATTCTACACCAAGGGTTAATTTTTGTACAATACATTTTATATATTTTTATCCACTTCAGTCTGTGAGCAGTTTTTCACATTACCTTGTAATCCCTCAAAAGTTTCTTGCCAAGATGAGCAAGAACAACAATAAAACCAGGTGAATTACAGCTGTAAATACATACAGTAAAACTCTGATTCATCTATATTCCAGCACATCAAAGGAGGACTCTGCACAAGGCTACCAAATACAAATAATCCAACTTTTTTGCAATCCAGTAGGAACACAAACCAATCCATTTTACATGGGTGGTTAATTCTGATGCTTGAGTAGCACAAAACACTTCCGAACTCTTGGAGTTCATAGACTCATTAATCAAATACTTACTAGCTATAGAACATTATGTATATTCAATTCATAATTGCAAAACCCAGGACACTCTGCAAAAGACATGATGGAGCAGGAAGAAGACATCTAAGAAAAAAATAATCCAGAAATGTCAGGTTTCCTTAGCTGAGGACAGAACACACAAACTGTGCACGCGCAGCAAGTCTCAGCCAATGCACTACTTGAAAAAGGAGTAGGCTGTTGGACAAAAAGACTCTCTCAGCAAATTTTATGTACCTCTAGGTTAGTCACTCTTCAGCATGTTTAGTAGTCTTCCATTTTAAAGTTTTAACACGGAGTCCAAAAAAAGAGATTAGAGCTGCACCCTGAAGGACTTTCAGATTTCTGGTAATGCACAATCCTGACATATTAAACAACAAAAAACTCCATGTGTATCAATGAGAAGTTCAGTATTTATTACAGTGCACACTGACAGTACCACATTAAACCAGAAGTTATGGGCTTGATGTAGAAATTACTGAGAGTAACTCTATAGCTGTGCTATTCAGGAGGCAAGACTAGATTATGATAATAGACATTTTGGCCTTAGAATTTATGAAGCTATGAATATAAATAAGAATATGATTTACAGACTATGCTTTTTTCTGAATTTTGTCACACATGGATGGCAAGAGTAGAAACTCAATCCCCTCACTGAGAAAGAACTCAAGAGGGCCAAAATGCTACATAAAAACTCTTATCTCAATATTTTAACAAATTATACTGACTGCTTAGTTCATGAAAATGGTCTATGTATGTAAAACTAGGAGCTTGATTCTGCTTTTACATGTACTGCAAATTATTTGACAAAAGTGTACTCCAACACAAAGGCGGAGACAAAACAAATCATGCCAATGAGCCTCCATTTTCTAAGCTCTAATCATGATTAAATATCGCTTTAAGTCACCTACAGCTTTGTTGGATTCCTCATCAGTCAAGCTTTTCATGACAACTTCCAAACTCGGGTCTTCTTCGCTGCTTGCAGGTTCAGTGCCACCATGATCCTGGTAGAAAGGATTGATAACAGTTTTTAAACAGAGCTATGATCCCCCATAATAGCTAAAGAAAAAAATCAGACAATTTTACCTTTTGTTTTTCTAAACAAGTAGCAGCATGAAAAAGTAAAAAGATCCACAATTAAAGCATCCTAATGTCAGGAGTCAAATAAGCAATACAAGTTTTGAAAGACAGACCTTGGTCTCCACTTGGCACTTAGGTGCAGATCTGGCTCAACTTTCAAGGCCAGACTAATCCCTACCAACTGTGAGAACTGCTGAGTTTGTATTAAGAGGCCTTCTCCAGACTTCTGTTGGGAAGGAGAGTCTCACGTATGCCCAGCATGTTAAAGGACGCCCAGTTTCCTTCCTACCATCTGAACAGATCGGTAGCAGCAGGACCGAGTGCTCCACCCTGGAGGAATCGGTAAAACCCAAGCTCTTCTGGTTAGACTCCTCAACCTGAAGTGCAAACGTAGCTTCGGGATTCAGGCACTTCTGCACATTACTGTGAGAATACCGCAAATGACGTTCAATGACAACTGCTGGAGAACCAGCAAATGAAGGGAATGGCCCAGAAGACATAAGTATTTTCACCAAGATGTGCTCCAGAACTTTCTCCTCCATGAATTTTTTCCCTTTCTATAGAGGATTCCCAACAAAAATGGCCCTTGAAACATAAAATAGCACCATACTAAGTAGAAAAGCTTGTCTGATCAGGATTTTATGGTATTTTCTCTAGATAATAACTAGCATATATTTTAAAAGCATAAGCTTGCAAGAAAAATTATTTCCTTCCCATGCCGACAATTAAAGTTAGGATAGATGGGAAATGGCATCTTTTCAGGGAAAAAGTTAAGGTAGAATTTAAAGGTGAGAGCATCACTAATTCAGCTACATGTAAAATTTAAGGTGTTAATTCTCCTTTCCTTTTTTAAACCAACCAGGTCCTGAATCTGAGAAGATTTTTTATCTATTATTTTCATTTACTTTATTTTAAAATAGTTTTAATACACTTAGGCCTTTGATACACATTTGGAGCTGTCCTCTCTTGCAAAGCAAAATCGACTATGTGCATCAAATCAAATTTCAAGATCTTCAGTCCTAGAAGCAAAATGATTTCTGAATTTTCATTAGACATTTTACATTTAAGTGCACAATGAGAATTACACAAATGTCTTGACCGCCACTTAAGCAGGTCAAGTACCTCTGCATTTGTACCAAGGCTCACTCTGTTCAGTATTGCAACAAAATATCTCATTCTGTAGCCTTCTCATGAATGAAACTTTTTTTAAAACAGATATTTTACTGTAATTAATATTTAATATACGTTGCTTCTGGTGGCTTGCGCACAGTATTACACCACAACATAGTCTTATCCTGCCGAGTTGCTCCATGCAATGAAACAAGACCCTGTTTTAAGGCATATTTACTGTTTATCACTTTCCATATTAAAATACCTTAATGAAGATAGAGATAAGATGAAGAAAATTAACACAACAGTACATGGTAACTATGGCATCCTGATATTCCGTTACACTAGCCAGGCTATTTAATGTGATCTGACAAGTTTCATGTACAGTGTATGTTACACACAATGTTAAATATTTCATTTGGTATTTCAAAGATATTTGAATCTATAATTTCAAGATATAATGCACAGTTAGTTTTGCTTTATTTAAAGGCAGGAACAGCTGACAAAGGAAAGCAATGTGAATTTCTATACAACAACAGTATCTTTCAGTTACTTTTGTTTTATATAAAAAAAAGATACTAGCTAGAAATAAAAACTTGCATTTACTTATAAAACAGACACAATGTAAATAGTAAGAGCTTGGCGTTAATGCATGAAACTCAACCCACAAGCATCTACCTCTAAAGGCAAGCATTGCACATGAGGCTGAGCGATTTGGTTTCCACTTGCTGGTAGAGTCTAATTACAGTCATTTGAACACAGCACAAAACGTGCCTAAACAAAGCTTCATGGTTCATCCTGAAGACACAAATATTAAACAAAGCTGGGAACCAATGCAGGTATTAAAGAGTCAACAAAAATAAAAGGAACTTGGGCTCTGTACACTGTAGAGTAATTTGCAATCCACCAGCTACACCTGGGACATGCTGCTTTTATGGAGGAGAGAACAAAAAACCAAAGCACTGTCCAAAAATGACTCAGATCCAAACAAAAACTAAGCAACTCTTGCACTGTACAGCACTATGCCTGTATGGAAGTAGCCATCAGTGATGATATAATCTGGAAAGCAATAGCAAGCGTGCAAACAGGAGATTCATCCAGCGTTACCTAGCGTGGACCAGTGCTGTGGGATCACAGTAATGCTTATTGAAATACCAGGAGTTCAATACACATGAATTTATCAATTCAAGACAAGACCAAACCCCAATTGAATTATAAAACATCTTTTGCTTTATTAGCTCAAATAGAAATAGAATTAAAAAGCAACAGCAAGGCTAACCATGTACTTTATCAAGAAAATTTAGTTACACCATATTGAGATGTCAAAATGATAACAATGTGGTGACACTGCAGGGATTCGTGGTGCACAAGAGAGCAATCAGTCTACACTGGGGCTGAGATAGCAACTATAATGAAGAAAAACATTGGTAACATTACCATACTAAGGAAGTTTTTGCATTGGAAGATTGTATGCTACAACACTGTGTACACTAGAGCTCACTGCTTAAACAGCCCTTGTCTGCTCCTACCAGAAGAAAATGAGCAGGAATGAGTCAGTCTGATGCTGGAGCACAGGACAAAGTGGTGGACCAGGGCTCTCA
Organism: Haliaeetus leucocephalus; assembly: GCF_000737465.1. Classification (NCBI taxonomy): domain Eukaryota; kingdom Metazoa; phylum Chordata; class Aves; order Accipitriformes; family Accipitridae; genus Haliaeetus; species Haliaeetus leucocephalus. The sequence goes on from NW_010973284.1 coordinate 962,024, forward strand.
GTTAGGCTGGGATTGTCTCAAGGGGCTCTTGTAATGCAAAACATGTACACAGTGACCTCTTTTACTGTAGCTAGTTGCTGGTCATCCCTACTTCATTTTTAGAGGTACTGATAGCAGGGTATTCTAGGGGAAAAGGAACTTAGAAGGGGGGGACTTTCCCCTGAAAAATGCTCACTTCTCTTCTGTAGGAGTATATGCATCTTCCAGGCAAAAGATCCTCACCATGACTACTCTAACCAGCTGAAAAAGGAGCAGGATAGGAGATGGAAAGGCTTTCATTTGGAGACTTTTCTTCCTCCTGTACAGCAATAACCTGTTTAATACCTGTGGTTAATGCCTTGCCAGCCCTTTCAGTAATGATGAGATCAATAAAGAAGAGACAGGAAAATACGCCTATTAGGTCAAGTTTCTACCCAATGCATTTTATGATTCAGGGTTTAATTAGACAAGGTGCTCGAATTTATAATGAACTGCTAATTATGATTGATCTATCTAATTTAGTAATCCCTAATTAAAAAAAACAATCCATAAACCTTACCTCAATAGAAGAGTGGGAGCTGGAAGGTAATGGGAAAGGAGTAACAGCCATCTGATTGACTGCATCTTCACTTCTGTAAAACAAACAAGCAACAACATATTACACACTAAACCACAATGGCCAAAATTCTCTTTTGAGTTGGTCTTGTCCATTAAGAAAATACTCTTACTAGCCTAAAAAGTAACTGTTTCTTACCAGAAGTTACAGCTTAGAAAAGCACTTCATTTTTGCTTTTGTTCTTTGCTAGCAAACAGATTACATCCCTTCTTGGGACCACAGTAGTTTCATTTCGGACATACTGACATCACATTCTTTGGAAATCTAATTTTGTGCGGATTATCAGAGGATGAAGTTGGAGTTATGGTCCCTACACATTAATAGATGTGCTAATACTTCATTAGCCTCTTCTAGTAGCGTCTACATTTGTAAACTGCGTGTTTATAGTGTAACATTCATATTACTGAAATATAACATCTGTTTTACTACAACAGATTGCTTTTTCTTTTTTGTTCATATTTGCAGTGGTCTTTTCTAAAAGATTTGATGTAAAAACTTGGAAGAATTTTTATAAAATGCAGGAAGAAGAAAACAGTTGAACATTGATTCCCCTACATATAAAGTGCACTATTTTTCAAAGATACTTATTATGTATGGCATCTTTTCCTCTATCCTCTTTAAAATGCATTCCTAAGTTGACATCTGATTACTTTGTAACTTTCAAAGGCCTTTTTTTCTTTATTAAATTGCATTCTGTCTTGCTAATGTTTTTCCTCAACTGCCATTTAAAATTATTTGGCTTGTGGAATTAGCTCTGCATTTTTTTGGCCTCTGTAAAACCGAACCAAGTAAAATACGACCTCAGTGATATTGTTTAAGGCAAATCTGAGGCATATGAAAAAAAGACTCAAAATTTTGCTTCAAAACCTGTACTAATGCACCTCTTTATTTTGGGGGTGAACAACTCTTACAGAACACAGAAGCCAGGAACATGATGCAAATCCCATTTTGCTGAAGATTCAGCACTATCACACAGCCTCTGCTCACCAAACATGACAGAGGAGGTATCAGTAACACTGCTGCTTTGCAGATACAGATCTTGAGATGACAGGACACGGCTTCTCATGCAGCGTGTGTTCTGGGTTTGATTTCTGGTCCTATCTACTACCTTCCAGGTGACTGTAACACAAGCAGAATTTTTTCCTCGAGAATAAAATATTAGACTAGTATGTGTTTAAAAACATTTTACAGAAGTGCCTGAAAGAAAAAAGTCTCATTTTATCCCTCAAGAGTTAAACACATGAAGCTAGCATGTTCTGATCACTGAAAGACAACACTGTAAATCAATAGCTCGCAGCAGAGCAGCATATGGGAAATTCAGTCACAGGCATTTGAAATGATAAATCCTGCAGGCAAAGGTTGATGAATTCATTTACTTATCTTCAACCAAACAGCCATACAATTCAAAGGAATTGGTTCTGTGCTGCTCTTTTTTGTACTCGCTCCCAGCCTCTCCTCTTGGTCCTGCTCAAAGCCTTGCGAGAGTCAGAAACCATGCTAAGATCAGAACCAGAGTGGCCCGTGATGCAGAAACACGCGTACACAGGGCCAAGAGAGAAATCTGAGGAATGCACAGAATCAAGACCATGAATTTCATAAGCGTTTCACAATTTCCAAGTGCATTTTGCCCCGTAAGGCATATTAAGCAAGGACATTTTTCCTCCTATCTTCATGAGACATCGATCTAATTATATTGCTTTTCTAACCTATAAGAATAAATCAGCAAATGTTAAGGTGTCTGTCTAAGAGACCCAGCAATTTTTACTTGACTGTAGAGGGTTTTCTGACAATAGTTCATGTGAAGCACAAACAGCATGAAAACTAACAACGCTCCTGTAGCTTACAACGCATGCTGCATACCTTGCAGTTAGGAGCAAACTTGAAAATAACACAGTATGTATAAACCTTTGTAAGAAGTGTTCTAAAAATTGCTAGACAGAAGCTTCATGATCTGCATGACAAAGTGGGGTGTAGTTAATTATACAAACTAGTTTCTACTTCATATATACACACAACAACATGGGTTTTTTTCCAACCGCTGGGCAAAAATCTTTACGCAATTTTAAATGGATGGCCATTTTAATTCCAAGCAATAAAAAACCACTTACAGCAATTCCCTGGAAAAAAAATGCAAAAAATAAAAAACCCAAGGTTACGAAGTGTCACAACTTGTAATCTCCCCTTGCTAGGACTCGTACATATTTAAATACTTTAATGCTGCTTCAAAGGAGAATGCTTCAAAGCAGAATCAAAGTGGGAACATATTTTAAAGTGACAGATCTAATAATAAATTGCTCTTTCTGCTCTCCACTTCCCTAAGTGTCCTCAACGAAAACATGAATTTATTTACAACTAAAGGGAGCAATCATTTTCTTTTGATGCAGGAGCAGACAGCTTAGAAGTCTGAAGAAAATATTCAAACTACAGTGACTGCAAATGAGCATTCGATGTATTTGCCAATAGTTGCTACATAACCACCTCCGAGAAAGCTGTTCTCAGTTACCAGTGCTCAATATTGCTTGAGGTTAAGGTGTCTAAACCCTTCACAGTCAAGACACAGCTTCATACTCTCAGGGTCAAAGCAACACACAATGCAATTCATACAGCAGGGAAGCTCAGACGCTCCCCCTCCGTATCTCCAAAAATGATAAACATCCACCGCTCTTGTTCCAGCTCTTGTGCTGGTTTGTATAAGACACTGGGACAGCAGCCCGCCTCCTTGCTGAGCTCGTGCTCTAGAGAACTGTTTATATTTCATCAGTTACATATAAACTGAACAGGGAAGGAATTCATCACTCCTCCCACAAATACTTTCATTGCTTCTAACCTCTCAGGATGAGTTTCTGAGTGAAAATGGGAATTAGATCTGCTTGGAGGTTAAGAGTGCCTATTGCTTGTATCAACATCACTACCAATAGCTCCATATTGAAGAACAAGAAGCTCTCCTCACTGCAAATGTCACAGGAAGCAAGATCAAAGCAGTATATAAGTGGCAAAGACTCTTCAAACTTTAGAAAAGCTCATACCCTTTCAGATTTATTTGATTAGGCTGCCATACTTTACTACATTTTACTTCCTTTCTAGTCTAAATAGGACCCCTGGACATTCCCCGTCCTTTCTCGCTGAACAGAGAGAAGTTCTGATGCTTTACTCTACCTAACAACTGCACCTCCGATGAAGGGGGAGATGTGCAGCTTAAGCAGAGGCAAATACAGTTATTATTGACTAATAATTAACTACCATAACACTTGGCACGAAAGAAGCCTGAAGAGAGCAATATGCAAATATAAATCTAAAGGGATTACTCATTCCATGCTGCAGAAAGTAAGCCTGAAGGGAAGTTAAAGTTGTCTGCTATAAGGCTTGAGCTAGGCTGCCCTGCAATGCTGTGCTGCACTTATCAGAAAGCTGTCTCTGGCACATCGGAGGAATGTCACACACAGCTGGAATGGTCCATGAAGCATTCAGAAAGTTATCTTTCTAGAGATGATAACCAGAAGTCACAGCCTCAGCCAAATTCAGGGGTTTGGTTTTTTTTTTCATTTGCTCATCAACCTCAGACTTGTAATTCCTGAATTCAGGTTCCCTGCCTCCCTTTGAGGACATTTTCCATTTTACTTACTCTTCTGCCTCTCAGGTTTGCAACGGTATAAGCTCACTGTCATGAAACACTAAGAAAATCCTTCTTGAGTATGCCAATGAGATTCATTACCTGCCTAAAGCAGAGCTTCTTGTCTAAGATAGCGTCCAAACTTCTTCTATGATCAGTGCAAAATCAAGACAAATCCCAAACCAGATCCACTCAGAAGGGCAATTCATCCCAGCACCTAAATGACCTAATTTAGGACAGGATGAACTGAATTGCTCTCTGGAGGTTCCTGGCAACTGTTCACTAATCACAGAAGTCCAGATGACTTCTAGATGTCTAAACTAACTCCTGCCAAACTATCTGCAACTACACAGTTCATCAACACTACAAGATCATTTGACAACAGCTTTGTAAGGGGTTGTGGATGCTTTTTGGGAATACAAAGTACACCAAGAACCAGGAGAAAAACTCAATTGCTTGTATGCAGTTGCGTGACATCTTAGTTGGAACAGATCTGCAGACCAAGTGAATGAACAATGTCTGCCCAGTAACCCTTAGGACTCCCACTGCTTGTGACACCAGGGCATAAAGTCCTGCAGATTATTGAAAATTTATATTGTCCACATCCTGCTTGTTAAAAAAAAGAGAAAAATCAGGTCAGGATCTTGTATTTTCTCATCTTTGTTTTCTCTCTAGAAGTTCCTTCGGAAAAGGGGAGCTGCAGGAAAGTTGCACACTGAAAAGGCACTTGGGATTTTTCCTTCAGCTGGGTCAAGGCAAGACTTTTGTATTGTGCATCTTCTTGAAAAATCTCTCCTACTAACAGCAAGAACAGTCTTGTTCTCCATTTCCCCTCCATCCACTCCTAACCATGTGAGAGCCAAATGCATACAAATATTTTAAATGAACAACTAATGTTCATATAAACTGCAGCTTAGGTCATCAAAGGTTTGAAAGAGCCCAAATTACTTAACTTCCTCAACCTCGCACTTGTTCCCACATGTGTATGACAGCAAGGAGGAAACAGCTCTGAAGAAAACAGGAAAAGTTCAAACTTGCACACACAGTGTCTGGCAAGAGCTTATTTTTAAAGCTTTCCCACATGAAAGAAACTAAACAATCAAAGCAAGTAAAAACAGAGTTTATACTATTAAAATATGACCAATTATGTAAGTTAGAACAAACTTAAAGCAAAAATAATTTATAAAGCATGACAGTATTTGAGACTTTGGCATATAACACACAATGTTACTTATAGAGGCTCTAAAAGAAGAGCAGAAAAAGTCACAGCAATGGAGAATGTTAAACAGCACCAAGAACTGGCTGACCCAGCCACTGCCATCACTTTACCAGTCCTCAGAGTATAAGGATCTCTCTCCTTTGCACATCACCATAAATAACAAGAGATCAGTCTTTACAATTACACCTAGAAACAGAAGGAGGGGTTAGGTGACAGAGACTTGTGGCCTTCACTGAGAAGCTACAATCCCGTCACCAGAAAGCAACGATAACAGAACGAATGACTGCAGTGTGGGAGGATGACTCTGGACAGCTAACAGATGGTATTTAAATAAGCAAAATCCTACAGTACTTTACTCTTAAAGCATTTCTCATGTTTCATCACAGCACAGGACAATTTTCTTTTAAGGAATGAAGGTATACCAAAGAATGAATCACAGAACTGAACACAATGGGATGATGGTTTGAAATCAGTGGCATTCACTTTGATTCAAGCACTCAAACTATATTTGATCTGCTTATTATACCAACACTGAAGCACCAAAACAGATTAAAGGCAGTTAACTGAGCATGGAAAAAACTCTGAATTTGCTGAATCATAAAATTCTCACTGTAAAAGAGCATTCTGATATAAACTGGATTTCCTACTACAGATGTAAAATCTAATTATATTGTTTTATTATGCATCTTAAAAGGATGGACTTATAATGCATGAACAAATACCACAATGGGTACAAAACCCATTCTATTTTGGGAACGAGGGCACAGAGACTCCTACAAGAAGCAAGTCCCTTTCTCTCATTATTACCTGACTACTTTCTGTTGTTTGGAGACTCGGACGAAGAATTTCAAAAGGCAACTAAGACCTTTACATGCCCTATTGCCACTAACTTCCATTAGTGCTTCCATAGCAAGACTCCTTTATACACCTCGGAAAGCTGCAGTCAAATTATGATTTATTTCTGATATTCAGAAATCAAAAAGACAACCCGTATTTGCCACAGGAGCTTGGAAGTTAATGCAGCAGCTCTAAGACTTTGAGGTCAGATAAAACGTAACTGGACACTAATCAAAGGAAGCACTTGGAATGAGCCATTTCATCTCAGGAAAATCTTGCCGTGCCTAGGCAATTGGTTTGTTTGTTTGATAAACTGGGTGAGCGGGTTAAATGCCTTCAAATTTGTTACTGTAGAAGGCTACAAAGCACAAGATGCACTGAATCTAAAAAAGAAAAAAAAAAGACACTATAACTGCAAATCTTTTAGATGCTATTACAAGCTCATGTAATTAATGAGACCACTGGGAAACAGTGCTGTGTTAAGACCTGTATTTTGGAATCTGGCCAAAATCAACTGTTTTAAATAATCATCGTCAACTTAATTGAGGAAAAGATGCTCATAAACCAGAGCGAGAAGCCTCCAAATATACGGGGACGTCTATGATTCTCACAACACTTACTGCACTATGTCTCATCAGCAAAAATTTCAGGAAAGGGTGGGAATGCAATTGTAACACTACCTGGGTATAAAAAAAGTGTGAACAGATTTTTATAGCACAGACGGCAAGTTAGGATTTTAGTAAAAAGTTTAAAAGGCTGAGGACACCTTCTATTCTTTATTTTTTCCTAGAAAAAATAAATTTGGGTGCAACAAAGTCCAAGTTATTTAATAACGGTTATTACAGTTCTCACAAAAAGGCTTTTCTGTGCCCAGAAATTTCTGGGTTTCTTTCGTAACTGATTAAAGAGTTTATGGAAACATCCCCCTGCCCTGCACATGAACCAAAACACCAGAAATAGGAAAACCTTGATGCTGTTTCCTGCTTCAATGTGAAAAGCAGCATGCTTATCGCTGAGCATCCTTCATCTGAGGAAAAGAAGGCCTCGGCATATCAAAGCAGGCACTTTTTGGTAATAGCCCAAGAGTTCTGCCAGTTTTGATTTTATGTCCCAGGTCAGCTCAGTCAGGCATGCAGGAACTTTTTAGGCTGCAAAATGACGTGTTTCTGGAAAACTATAGCTTACTCAGGCCTTTCACTGGTGAAATTAGAACATTAATAACTTCATGTACATGAAGACCAAATCCATTTCTCTCATAACTCCTGCAGCACATGTTATTTTGCTACGGTGAGCTGTGGCCTCTTACTGTGTGCTGCAGAACGTGTTTGGCTATGTTATGCTATGCGCCTTCTACCTTTAAAAGAAGTTGCACCGGTAACAGCGTTCAGGAGGAGGAAAGTAGTATTTCTGTTGCAGCTGGCTCCTCCTCATTTTCAAAGCGTAACAAATGTAACGGTATCCTGCTCTTTCCACATCATTAGAGCCCAGAGGAATACATCTGAAATCAGCCAAGCAGCAAACCTACCAGAAGAGCTGAGTCTGCTACTCAGCACTTTGTTCTCAGCTGGAAAAGCTATTGCACATGCACGTACAAGAGATGGATGGAGATTCAAGATGTCTATTGCTGCTCTTAGTTACTACAGCTGGCACCACAATTCATTAAGTAGTGGCATTTCAATACCCTCATTTTATATTATAGTTTTAAAATAAATTGATAAAGCAAGAAGAAACATTTTCTACCAAACTGCACCACGGACAAGACTTCTGGGACCAGCACAGTCTTTTGGTTCGTGTTTTCAGTCAATCACATCCACTCATTTTGTGGTCTAAGGTGTAGGAACGGGAAGCACCAAGATAGAATGGGCTCATGGAATACAGTTTGCATGAGAAAAGAAAATAATTCTCGTTTCTCCTTAAAATTCACCTTTAAGAGAGACAGTCTAATTTGGCTTTGCTAAAATTTAGAAACACCCCTCTTACTATGAGTAGTTGACAATACATCCAAAAAAAGGAGTCATTAGTTTTCTCCCGCATTAGAGCCAGTGCTCTAGTTACTATAACATCATTCTCTCAGTGGAAGAATTTCTTTTCATCGCTGTTTGAATGGCTGCTCAGGTCAAGCAAGCAGACCCATCAGTTGTCAGTGTACTCTCTAAGGCAAGGCAGAGAGCAGTGGCAAGGTGCGTGCTCTTGGGAAGTGTGAAGATAACAGTTTACAACCTCAGCAGCATCATTTAAAAATAGAAACCTTTTTTAAAAAAAGAAATTAAACTCTAGAGACAGAAACAAGAATTATCCAATGGTATTTCCAATATCTATTGATTATGATCATTAAGACAACTGTTTGCCTTGAAATCCACTTCTACACAGACAATCTGAGAAGGGGAATTACGGCTAAGAACCTACATGGCCTTTACGACTTAAACACGATACAAAATATGCACCGAGGATTTCCAGTCCGTGGGCGACTGGAGCCAACACGCAGCCTTTGTTGCGGCTCTGTGGAGCGAAGTGCTCTGCAGCCAGCTGCGGTGCTCAGTGCGGCAAGACAGGTCGCAAGAAGCTCACGCTCTCCGTGCTGCCTGACAGCACTAAACCCAGCCCTGGGTTTTGGTTTCAGAAGTTGTGGTTCGGCCTCTGGAGCTTCCAACCAGACACATTTTCCACATGCAATTAAGTAATGGTGAGTGAGTTGTTGTACATGACGTTTAATTTTCAATAGCTGGGGAAAGTAACATGGGAGCTGCAGGCAAGATCATTAATCTCCTCCAGATCCTCTGTGCTGCCAAGTATAGCAACTCATTCTTCACTGCACTAATGCTGCTCTTCCATCATTTCTGTGTATGCTGTACCAGACAGAGCCGTGCGAGTAAATGTACACATTTATATGCATTCACCCACAGATTATTACATTGCTCACAGGTAAGCTGCATATGAGCGAAGAATATAAAACAATTTCAAGTATGATGTATATGTTGGTGGGAAGACCACGTTATAAAATGGCATAGGGATAAGTGCCCAACGAAAGTCACTGCTGGAATAGATGCATTTATGAAATTCCAATATATTAAAGCATATACGAGTTCTGGGAAAGAGGCAGCTTCTTCTCAGACCTCCTGCCCAGGGTCAAAAGAGTAACACTTCCTGAACTACTGAATGAACGCATGGACGTGTCCTTAATTCACATACAAAGAGGAAAAATTTTCATGCTTGGAGTAAAAGAAAAGATGCCCAGATGTAATTCATATGCAGATGAAAGGTTGTTTTATCATATTGCCTCCTACAGAAGCCATCCCAGTGCTCCTTGTCAAAGTCAAGCTCCCCTGCTGTACAAATAAGCCCTCGTTCACTTTTTAAATCCTCTTTTGATGCCCATGCTCCATGTATTCCACCCACACTTGCCTGCCTGCTCCTCTCACAGCAGTTCCCTCTCCAGCCCCATGTCTCTGCACCATTTTCACTCCCTGCTGGCAGTCTGGGTGAAGCAAGCTGCCCGCCCCGTCTTTGTGCTGGCAGAACCAACCTAAAGCACTTTAGTGAGAAGCAGCTCTTATCAGGGCACTCTCAAGCCCAAGAGGGACAGACAGCTCAAGTCTTCAGCAGACACATCTAAAATAGGCATTCAATTACATTAGATTTTTTTTTTTTTTTTTTTTTTTTACGTTTTTAAGGAGAACTGTTCAACTTTTCTGAGAATAGTCAAGGAAAAGGTTTATTTCACTTCAAAGAGAACGAAGCAAATTCAGCATTTTCAGAACAAGATAAATATGTAAACATGTAATGTAATAGGCTAAAGTGCAAACAAATGTTTTGATGAGAACTGTTCTTACCGTATGAAAACGAGCTTGACCTTTGATGGGGCAGTCTTAATGATTGCAGAAGCATTCTGATGACTTCTTCCATATAATATCTGATTGTTTATCTGTTAAAAGAAAATGAAGATTTTCATGTAAGTGGACAGGTATGCATTGTTTTAATTTATACCACCAAGACTTCCAAATCTATTGTGGAATAAAGAGATAAGACTTAAAGAAAATGTGGTCCGCAAAATATAAATCGCCTAACTTTTGAGGTTCTTGCAGACAGGAATACCAACGTTGCACTGATAGATATACCTCTCTGTACAGGGTTGTAGAGGCAGAAATACCAGGGCTGAGGCACTAAAAGCCTCTTTCAGGCACAGCTGTGCTGCAGAAAGACATCACATAACAAGCACATCGGGGGAGATGGGCACTGCTCAGCTTGGCCTTGGACTGCCCAAGGCTGCCGCCCCTTCCCTCGGCCAACTACTGGATGAGCGTGGTGAGTAGTCTACAACTCAGCAGCAACACTTTAACCATTTCTTATCAGCTTTCTTATCATGCCTTTTGAAAGGAAAAATCCTAATTTGATTTTAAGAACATCCTCCTTCTCATACCGATTCCATGACGGACCACAGAATTGCAGCCCTAGAATGGATTTTAAAATACTACATTTTCAACATCTTAGACTCCAATTTATCAAAGAAAAAATACTGTATTAATAGCAAAACATTCCAAGTTTTATTCTAGACCAATATAAAACAGGAACCAATGCAGAGTTAATTTATAGTCTTATTAGTAAGCCACAAATGAGAAAAATCTTTTTACTCTTTTTCACAGATCCATAGAATGGATTTTAAGTATTGTTCCCAGATTTTTGGAAAACAGCTTGACCTGAGAAGAATCATATAGATACGACAACAGCACAGATTTTGAGACAGACACTCCTATACCTTACCTACCGACAACTGGCAGTTTAGGAACACTTGCTGTTAAGGTTGTGCTGACTCCTCAGTTCCACTGAAAGAAACAGAACTGATACCCATGGAGAAAAAGGACAATTTAAGGACATGCCACATCACTTTTGCTGTGATGGATCAAACACTTAAGCACAGCAACAGACACCAAGCACTACATTGGACACTTTTGCTGCGTGCAAGCAAATGCTGCAGTTTTCAGAGGGAAATAGCTTGGCTTTGATACAGATTGTGTTTCAGGACTTTTCATTCTGTAGGAACTAGAAGTCTTTTCCCAGTCTGAGGCAAATAAGATGCTTACTGTCTCCCAGTGCCATGCTCAGCAAGTGGGACTTCAACAAGCACAACAGAATCTCTGAGATGAATATAGTAGTTACTTCCAAGCCAACCAAAAGCATACTTAGTATCATACCACAAAAATAACCTGCAGTGTAAAAATGGAATATTTAAAGCATTTCATTCATTTCACAGGCACAGGACTTGTGTTTAACACCTTGCTCCACCTCAGTCTGCCCACAATGACCTGGGTTTCTTGGGCTTCAGCTCCCCTTCGTCAATGCCTCCCACCTCACAGGTATCCTAAGAGGATGCTTGCCTTTCAGCTCAGGCATTGCATAAATTGCAGTCATGAAGATCATATGCAGAACATATGGTAGATATGAATACCGCAATAAATTTAAAGAAAGTAAAAGCTGAGCTGAGTATGATGGGACAAACCCCACTATGTCAATAAGATTAACAAAACCCTTGAGCAGTTTCTTAGTTGTACCCTAAAGATTTTCAGATTTACAACTAAGCTGAAGCGAACACTCAGCAAGCTGGTGAAGGAAAGCATCCTCCCCTGACAGCAGGGAACAGGACTACCAGAGCTGTCTTCCTTCAGCTTCGACAATTTAGACTGGAATAAACATCAAGATAACAACAATCTGTGGAAGAACAATTATTTACCTACACCTGAATACCTGTAAACATAAACATGGAAACTAATTCAAAGCTACATTTAACATCTTGTATTTTGTCCAAAAAAGAAGGCAAAACTTTAAAGATGAAGGAAAAAAAATTGAAATTAATAGTATTTGGAGCCACGATGTTAGTTCAGGTTCATGGTTCAGCTCGTCTCGTGTCTTGCTATCTAAGCATCAGAGGATTCCAAGCGTGCAGAATAATCTGTTATTTAACTCTGTCAAAATTCTCACTCCAAGCATCTTGATTAGATTAATGCACCTCTTTGGGGCTGGAGTGTTCATACACCCTTCCAAAGTGAGCAGCCAGCTTCGTTTCAATACTGCGATTTTTTCCTCCCACTCTTAATTTACAATGTAATATTTACATTCACATTTGATATACCAATGCTGTTTAAAACAATAATGATAATAGAGCCCAGGAACAATTTACCAGTAATCATAGAAGGGCTTTTTGTTACTCAAAATGTTTGTATTGGATTTTGGTTTTGTATTCCTAGAAGACTTTTTCATTCAAACAAGAAACAACTGGCCAAGTCTTACAGCCTTGCACCATACAGCCTATTCAGTCATATTGGCAACTTCACAATACTCCCATCTTCTTTTCAATGGGTCAAAACAACATGCAAGTTCATCAGTTAAACAAGGACAATGCAAGGACAAGAATAAAACCTCTAACGCTTGGTTATTCATTAAGATTGAAATGCAAACCATTTACCTACCAAGTTGCTCACTGTACAAAGAGAGACCCAAGAAAGGTCTACAAGAGTCTGAGCTGGCATGAAACGATCAGCACTGAGGAAATAGCATCACGCCAACATTTGTAAGGGTTTAATATGGTGCTGTCTGCAACTGCCATGGTTGCAAATGTAGGGCAAGAAGCAATATCCTAGGCCACAATTTGTTACTGAAAGATAAATTATAAAACCAGTGGCAAAAATTAATGCTCAGTTGCATTCTGGCTTCAAGCTAGACTTGAAACTTCCAGCAAGTTTGTTGACTTAATTTCTCTAAGTTCAGAAATAAATTATTCACTGGGAATCCTGTATGCTTTACAAATTGTTTGGATTTAGTTAAATTACTACCAATTTTTCTAAACAGCAGAATTCTTAGATTAAAATTTATAGTCTTTACTCTGGCCAAATTATTCCTATTCACTAGATGTATCAAATAGTCCAAAATTTAATTAGCTGTGAGCTGGGTCTGTAAGTTATAATTATTTAATTACACCAAAATGAAAGGATAATCAAAGTAATATATCTCCACAAGGTTTTGGACTGTCCCACATAGTTATTACAGCCAGTATTAATTTTTCTTTTTTCTTTTTTTTTTTTTTTTTTAAAAAGGTCACTTTCTTTTGCAAAGTAAATTAATGTTCCGTTAGCTTCGGATACCACAGTGACGAGCAAAGCACAAAAGCCTACTTAAATTAAAAAAAAAAAAGAAGAAAACATCTAGGATTTCATAAGCAACGCTATTTTAAATCTTTCAAATTAAATAAAGTAACATGTCAGATTAACCAAATAGTACTCTGGGAGTCAAAGCCTATGAATCTGTGCTTTATTTTTTTCATTAGAGATTAGAAAAGAAAAACAAAGCTTTGACTAAGCAAAAGAAATAAACTGATCTAAATCAACCTCAACTCTTCTTTAAACGTCTCTTTACATAACTTCTTGGAAAGACAGCAGAGAACAGAGAAAGGTAAAAACAAAAACATGCTACATGTATGAGGTCAGGTCACCACACTTAAGTTCAATCTTTAATATAACCCTACACTGCTTTATGGCAGATTTTATCACATATCCCAAATGTACTGTTGCCTTCACCTACAAAGTTTTGTTTTACAGTTTCATACGCTGAAGTAGCAGAAAGTACAGACTCACGGAAATCTGAACTCTTAATTTAAGAGAAAAAAATTTAAAGCTTTGTTTGCCTCTCGAACTTTAATTTGCAGAAGAGAAACATTAGATATGGATTTTTTTAAAAAAAGAGCACTGTTTTTACTATGTGGCAGTAATGGAAATCCATAAAATTAGTATCATCTGATTTTTATGAAAATCAAGTTAAATGATACCCCAAAGCTAGTAAAAGAACTGGCACCGCTTTCTACAATAATTATTTCTTTGTACCAGTGCATTAGGTTCCTTCAAACCACAGGAATTGTAGCATTTCCAGATACAACCAGACTCTGAAACAATGGGAAAAGTTTCAAAAACTTTTTGATGAGTCAAATTATATAGACTGAAACCCCATAAAATGCACCAAACCCCCAAATAACAAAGCATGAGGAAAACCCTGGAAAGAAAAAAATAATCAATTAGAATGTGAATTCTTCTTTCCTCACCAAATTTCTTGCCCGGAACACATTCAAACAAGTGCATCATCTAAAGTGATCAACAGACCATAACCTCCACAAAGACAGAAAATCTCCTGCCCCGCATTGCAGTTCAGCTTTGCCGTTGGCTTGGCAGGCAGCTGAACCCTGTGGTTCCCCACCTGGAGAGCGCAGAGAGAGAGACAGGATGACAGAAAACCGCAGATTGCCTGTGCCCTCGCGCACAACCAGCTTTCCGATTACAGCTTTATCTGATTTGCAGCTTTAAAAACCACCACCCAACACTAACCTTAACTGGTACCTGTATACAAAGTACCTGAAAAAAGTATTTGTATCCTCCTATGAAAAGGCCAGAAGGTCGCTATCCCTCAACATTACCTTCAGTAAATGAATCTAAGAAGAACAGAAGCTATGACTACTGTGTTTAAATAGGAATAAAAAAATAAAACACCAGAGTTAATCATTCAAGATGACTCTTCTCATGTGAAAACCTCACTGTCTTTCTACATTCAAGTTACTGTCCCTCTTGAGGGATAGTGCCGCTTGCCTAATCCAAAGTAACTGTCTTGACACAGGAGAAGCATAACAATCCCACAACAAATAAACTGAGAATAAAATGCCAGTCCCCCACATTCTAAAACAGAAGTGGCATTGTGAATTTGGGTGGGTAGTTCATTTACATGGGCAAAATACTGATGAATCTGCTATATTATTACAGCATAACATATTTATCTAAGAATCTTAAAATAAAATAGCAATAAAAATACATTTAGCACAAAAGCCCTCTGGCTTTAAGCTATGACAAAAGTGGCATAAAAAAAGAAAAGAAGAAAAAAAATTGCCTCTCATGCAACAGTCCAGAATGAAAAACAGACAAATTTGTCCAGCAATTCTTGACTATGAACACTAGCTTTCACTCTTTCAAGAAGTGCTGTGGCCTCCTAGAGCAAAACATCCAAACGAGCAGTTTCCTTCCACCTCCTGGCCCATTTTCAGCAAGATAAGCAGGGACACGAAGATGGCAGAAAACCCCAACATCAGTAATTTAGCATAACAGGGCTCTGAACAGCTTGGTTTATTAATAGAACACAGTCGACTCTCTTATGGAGAGATGATAATAACAGGGTGGATTATTCAGTGTGAATAAAACCTACCAACAGGACAGACCCATGCAGAGTTCACGAGCAGCAGGGCTTAACAGCACAGGTACAGCACCACGTGAACGCGCGGCGGGCCATGCTGGGCACAATCAGCCACGGGACTAAGCCCAAACTAATAAGACACGAAGCAGTGCAGACACCTGCACTAAAACAGCAAGAGTGCAAGGCGGGAGCACCACAGATGGTTTCTTTGCTTGGAAAAAGAACTGAAAAGCAGAACTTGTGTCATGTTAAAAATACATTCTTTTGCACAGGGACCAAATTCTGACCCAAGTAATTTTCCTCCACGTATGAAAGTAGGATGAAAGGACCCTCTCCCTCCAAAAGCTGTTTTCTCCAGCAACATACCCATCCAAAATACATCACAGAAGATGTATTAAAAAAATAAGGATTACATACAATTTTTAATGTGACCTGCATTTCACTCAATGTATAGGCTGGATTGACTTTGAAAATGAGCCAGGATCACGCCCCCAAAAGACTACTGTTGTTTGCAGAAGCTAAAAGTGAGATGATATTTCATTAATTCAGTGACAAAAGATTTTATGAATAAGGAGCTGAGGCAGTCTGGCAATATGCCACATCCTTCAATTGAATCCAATCAAACCCCATTTCAAAAGAAAAATGAAGAGGTAATATCTATCTGTCTATCTATAGCTCTCTATATATCTCCATCCCATTAACCTTAACCCCATCAACAGCCATGGGGAATTATCTGCACACACTGCAGTTGCATCCACTGTTTTAATGGAGCAACACTAAGCAACAGGATTCACTGGGGCAACCCAGGACAGTGCAGAAATGCTAGAGCCTTCCTAAGATGTCAATCCCTTCTCTTGCCGATACGCTCTAGTATCCAAAACTGATGCGTAATCGAAGATGCAGATGCAAATATAGGCAGTTAGGTGAGGGTTGAGGGTGGTCTATTTGCTAATGAACAGATGAGAATACCAGGAAAAATGACCTCAGATACTTATGAATGAAGTGGTTGCAAAGTCCAATACCTTTTTTCCTATGGAATAACTACGTATTTGACCAGTGGGCAATGGCCAGCAGCTCAGTCTGCAGGTAGAGCAATTTAATACCTACATGCAGTGAAGCACTACCCAAAGGAAGAGAAGTTAAGTTGCTTCATCGGTAAAGATTGTCCATCCAGGCCTCTGAATGAGGGAAGGATACCATGGGAGAGATAAAATGCTTCTGCGACCAACCACGATACTCACAGTCTTTAATTTTATGTCTTCAACTGGAGAAAACCAAATAGTCTGGATTCTGTCATTTCCTCACTTCTGAACACTTGCATTTGCCATTAATGCTCTTTTAATGCATTTTGTTCTAAAAGACACAGCAAGTAAAGCTGGTTGACCAACTTGACCTCCGCATCACTGGCATGGAAGTAGCATGAAATCATACTGGAGATATTCAAAAGCCATCTGGACAGTCCTGGGCACCTGGCTTGAGATGGCCCTGCTTGAGCAAGGGGGGTTGGACCAGAAGACTGCCGGAGGTCCCTTCCAGGCCCAACCATTCTGTGATATTCCTACCTCAGTGACCCATACACTTCTTGGGTATGAGGATTCCTAACGGTTACTGAAATAGTTATTGAACCTAATGGTTATTAAGAAAAAACCTGCCAGTGAAAATGCCCATTAATGCCATTTCAATGCTATTTGCATAACACTGAAATGCTTTTAAAAGACAAAAACCAGGGCTGTGAATAATTGACCACTGGTGTGAATGTGAGACGTCTGTACATGCCTAATGCACAACCCATTCCTTTGTAATACAGGATGTTTTGACACTGGATGCATACTCACTGGGGACCAGAATGAGATCACCACATCCTTTCATGTAAGTAATCGCACTTCTGCCCACTGGTGACACACCTTTAATTTGATTGCAAAGGTAAACAAGCGAGGTAGTTACTAAAGTCTCTTTGAACTTCAGTTTATCTGAAGTTTAGCATTTTTGAGATGGGGAACATCACTTTCCTTCCACCGAAGAAAAAAAATCATTTTATCTCCAACTTGACAGGGAGAGGAAGTAGGGCAACACCACCACTTTGGAAAATGCTACTTATAACATGGCTCATGCAGGCAAATCCCAGGCCTTGAGACAGATGTGATTAATCACAGATGGTGCATCTTTCAAGTACTGCTAGCAATACCTAACATTAGATCAAACAAACACTGCAAGGAGTAACTCGTGAGATATAAGAAAACTTCAGTGGATCCTTCTTTGTGGGAAAGTATTGATGCAAAAGGCTCTACCTTTCCTCTACCAGGAACTACCTGGTCTACGATATGCACAGAGGAAAACAGTATCATGAGTCCTTTCAACTGGCATACACCCGAAATTCGACAATTTTAATTTTTTTGCCATTAGAATTTGATGCCAGAGACAGAATGAACATAAATTTGAAGGAGAAAGTGATTTTCCTACCCTACTCCAGTATGGTATAAACCTTCATACCATTTACCACACTTAAAAAGAAAATAATAAACTTCAGATGGTGGTATTATTATAGCAAAACAAGTCCTTCTTGTACTATGTGTATTGAAAACCCATAATTACAGAACTGTTAGACAATGACAAATGCTTAGACAATTCTGAGTACTTCCAAGGTATCTCCAGGCAGTCAAATTGCTCTTTCACAAGTCAAGAAATGTGAGAAAATAGGTGGTTCTGATGGCACAGAGAGTTGCTGAAAGATCAAAAAATCACCACCCATGGAGAGCAGTAGGTCAGCATATACCTGCTCTTCAGTGAATGCTTCTCTCTAAAGCAAAGATCCCCAGGGATGGCTGATTTTTTTAAACTGCTGAAGCAATCATGTGGGGAACCACTGCAGGTACTGCAGCGAAGTGTCACTTTGCAATAGCCAAAAATCAGATGAAGTGTAGGAAATCCGCATTTTCAACCTGAAGGTGAAGCAAGGAGATAGGAGAAAAAGTGAAGACAAAATACTCTACTTGCTAACGAGCTCTCTTGCCTTGTGGGTGAACTTGTGCCAGACACGACTAAAGAAAATAAGTATTTTAAGTTACAACAGATCAAAACAGATTACAGCATAAAATTTATTTTCAGGATGGGGAATATCCCTGTCATCTGTAAAAACACATATGGTAACTTTGAGGGGGTTTTGGTTTTTTTCTAATGTAAGGTGTGAATTTCCCTGTAAAACCACATATGCACTACAAGGATAGATTTACTGTCCCCTTCCCGCCTTTCAACAGTCCCTCCCTAAGCATAGCTTGTGAACATGCTGAGAGCACAGACTTCACTGACAAGACATCAGTTTTCACAGGCCAGTGATTTTTGTTTCACTGAAAACACATTTACCTGCCAAAGGCCAAGTTCTCAGTTGGCATAAATCAGTGCAGCTCCTTGCCTCAGCCACCTAATTCCATTTGCAGGCTTTATTTAAGGTTCAAATGATAGCTTCACATATGCCTCTCCCTCTCTCCATATGAACCCTGCTTCGTAGTTAAAGGAAACACTTACCTCTAGAAGTTCATCGCCAATATGCATCCTTCCATCTCGTCCTGCAGGTCCATCTGGATTGATACCAACTACAAAGATGCTCATACGAGAGCGGTCCTTGTTGCCAGCGAGACTCAGTCCGAGCCCATTTTTGTCTTTCTCAAGCTCAATAATGTGCAACTCTCCTGGTAGATCAGCATATCTTTGCCTGATTTTTTCTAGAAAGATCAAACATATAATGAGTTATAATAGAAAATAACTTACATGCAGATGTTGAAGAACACATACAAATATGCTAGAAATTGATGGCTTCTCAGCATTTAGTCTTTGTTAACAGAGTCTTTCCAGCACAGACTCTAAAATATCATTTGCTGTGCCTGTATCACTCGCACAGCAAAATGCAGCATCAGCTGCAAATACTATTCACATTAAAACTGCACTGTTTTAATTATTTGTACAACAGGCTGGTTCTAAACCAAAAATTTTTTGAAAAGAGGGTAAACAAGGGAATTCCAGAGGCACCTCAATCTTACCTTACAAGAACTATCAATTTCAGGAAACTCTCATAAAGTTAGAGCTGGTTAATTAACCACTGTGGGAAACTGAAATGCTTACATTGCAAACATACTGCAAACTCACATCTCAAGGTAGAATCTTTTACTTTTGCTTCTTTCTGGTGACTCAGGAATATGCTTACCATGCTGTGCTTAACATTATGTGCTACTGTGCAGATGATTACTCAAAGCAGATGTCAGTGACAATGTATATGAATGATTACATTTTTAAATGCAGCCTCACTTGGCATTAAGGTAGTTATTTGTCTTTCATCTGCATTTCAACCGTTTCTGTGACAGAGCGCAGTATACTTGCAAAGTTATTAGGAGCACACTGCATGCCTGTGGATGTTGACAGTTTAATCTGAATGTCTTTTCACCACTGGCATGAAAACATCTGTAACTACTGCTTGCGAGGGTCAATCACAGAGAGTGTGAATTTTTTCTCCTGTCTGACTGTCCTTTGCAGATTTTAAAGCCAGCTTCATAACACCACCTGCATCCAATGCTTCAGCTGGGCCACACATTAAAAAAAGGCAAGTAAAAGTATTTTGCTGTGGCTGGATGTCACCTTTAGTATAGAGCCCAAGGTGAAAGAAACTGCTGCATTATGCATTAAGAAGAGGAATAAGAGATATTATATGTTCAACTATATCCCTGCGTCAGCTGCAGTAGCTAGATCAATATTAGCTATTACCATTCTAGCAGGGAAGCGTATTTTAATAGTATGATTTAACCACTGTAGTGAATGTTCCCATGACAACAAGGAAGAGGGGAAAGGGCTGGGGAAGGTGAGAGGGAAGCAACTAAAAGTGAATAAAAACTGCTGAGAAGTCAGACAATGAAGCAGAGGTGTTGCTTCCACGGCCCCTGTGCAGGCTGCCAGTGTGATTTAGCCAAACTTGGGTCCACCCCAGCGGCTCTCCGATCAGAGGGTCCTTCTTCAGCAATTCTACCGGCAGCCCCTTGTGCTTCGGCAGAGACCGCTGGGACAGGGGGAGCAGTCTCCCGTCTCCAACCCTAGATGCACCCGAGAGCATGACGTACACTCAGAGCAACACAGACAAGAACCAGCTCTCCTGTTGCTGTATTTACAGGCTGGCATTTTCCTGCCGCGCTCTAAATCCCTGGTGGCCTGCAGCCTGAGCCTAAAATCCTGGGGGCATATGTTAAGGGTGAGATGTTATCCCTGGAAAGCTGTAAAGCCCTACAGAGGTCTGCACAAAATCAGAATATCATAAAAAATTAGAAAACTCATTTGTTACTATCAATTATATGCCAAAAATTCATATAACTGCATTAAATGGTAATCCATGTAGCTGCACAGTTCTTTAATATATTTCTTAACTAATGGGGTCAAAATGTAATTAGAGGTGTGATTTGCTACTTGAATTTGGGAAGTGGGTTTTTTCTGCTTAGTTGCAGGATACCTCCTGCCGAAGAAAAGCAAGCGAGGAAAGGTCTTGAAAACAGTGCTTCTGAAAGTACAGCAGTTGCAAGCACATACACAGCCACACACATTTTCTTCACACCGCTGAGGTTTAATATTCTTTTCCCATTAAGCGAAGTCCAGACCTGAAGAGCACTAAAACATTTTCTGCCCACCACAATTAGACAAACCACTCATTACAGCACAGCAAGTAGCTGCAGCGTATCCCAGCCATAAGAATATTAAGAACAAGTCATCAGCAGAAAAGGGATTTCTTAGCGATTGCACTTTTGTGGATAAAGCAAAGAATCAGTGTTCTGGAGGGATGCTGTTGACTGATCGCTGCTTTGCCACAGTTCCTTCCCTTGCTTGTTTTACATGGACAACACATCTCACTTTCATTTGCTAGGGGCAAAGCGCACGTTTAAAGCATGTTTTTAGCAACGGGTACGCGGACACACAGAAAAGAGGTGAAGGGGCAAGCAGAACACACACGCTTAAACCCTGTACAGATGAAACTGCACATCTTCAGAGACTGCTTCAACACTCATTTCTTGCTTGTCAATAAAACTCCTTAAAATTCCCCAACACGAGCCTGATGCAGGAGCTGCTCTGCGACACTCTGCACATGGACGCATCTAGCTCGAGCCTCGATCTGCAGACAACTGCTGTCTGAGACTACCAGTGTCAGGAAGGCTGTAAACTCTGCCGCGTTCCCTCCTGCTGGAGCAGCCCAAAAATGAGTTTTCTCACATGGGAAAAATGTTAGCTGTTCAGAAGTACGCATATATTCCCTTCCGATGCTGGGCCGAAACTAAAAGTAAGTTTTAGTCTTCCAAAAATCAGTAGTTAGGGCAATTGCCTGGGATGAGGCAGAGCTCCACTAAAGTTTCTGGTCTCCCTGCATTGGGCCAGGACTGGCCGATGCCTAGCTCAGCACTCCAGCTGTGCCAGTAATCCCCCACTGTGGGAACAATTCTTTGGGTAAAGAAAAATTTATCTGGGCAAAAACCAGAAACCATCTCCAGGGGTCATCAAGTTGCTTTATTTGTTAAGAGTATTTTTTTTTTTTCCCCAAAGGGTTTTCCCTGCTCCCCAGGTTTGGAAAAAATCCATACTTACAACAGAAGGAAACCTGTGTGGACTAAGCCCTTCATTAAATTATCACATTCATTTACGAAGCAACTATTTGAAACGGCTGGGGTGACTGGAGTGGTAAAATAGTGGGAGACTACAGGGGAAACAATGGAGATGCTACGTGCCGAGCGCTGCTTCCAGCCCGGCAGGAGGGCACCGTTATCGAGTGCTGCCAGAGAAGACGCAAGCATGTGTGTACATGTTCATGCACGTAGGGACAAGCAGAGATACCCCTGCTCCTAAACTCAAGCCTCCCTTAGCTGGGCATGCTGTCTCCTCCCTGAAGAACAGAAGGTTCTGGCTCTCGCAAGCCCCACCTCCTGCAATTAAACACTTCCAAGGGCTGTCCTCACCAGCCAGCCTTGCGGTGTAAATGATAACACGCTATTCCCAGCGGTGTCATTGCGTTACTCATCCAATCTGCATACAAATATCCTTTGGGCATCCAGCTGACTTCCTATAACATTGTAATCGTATTCTCAGTTTGCCTCTTAATAAGAATCTCATAAGATTATTTTAAACAAGTATTTACTGCTTAAACAAACGTGCATCTAAGGCATCTTCTTTTTAATGCCTTTTTCAGCTGTTTTTTCTCCCCTCCAGCTGGTATCACTTTTCAGTTCTCTGCCTAGCATTGGGGAGCCAGTTAGCATCTGCTTTTGCAAAGAATTCCATTATCTGCCTTCATTACCAGATACTTTACACAAGGCAATTGTAATTCTGTTGTTGCTGCATTACACATGGGACACGGCGTTTCTTGTTTTGGCACTACATGGAGTTGTTTCCACATTCGGTGACAATATGCCTATCGCAACTTCTGCAAACATATCTCACCAACGATACTTAACTAGCTAAGGTTGTATCCAGTGTCTTTTAAAAATACTATACAGATGTAACGTGAACTAAAAGCACAAGTATAAGCTCCTGCAATAATATTTCCCAGTTATATTAGCAGACAATTACATTTCAAAGAGAAACCCTGGAAATGGAAGACAACTGCTTTCAAACAATATACTATTATGCTGCTGCATATGTTTCCCTGCTTCAGCCGCTATTCCTATTATATTAAACAGAGAGATAAAAGAAATAAATGGGGACAATATGGTCAGGATATTGGAGTTTGCATGATCTAGTATTGCAACAAATACACAATTTATCTGCACGGAAAAAACAGACAGCACTTCTCAGGAAGGCAAAAGGCTCTTTAAATTACAAAGATATATAAAGCACTTGCAAAGGGCTGAGGAGCCTGCTTCCCAAACCTGCTGAAATCTCCATCCAGTTAAATGAGCTGAAAGGGAAGAGGTGTTTCTTTTGAAAATGGTGTCTCTGCGTGATGCAAATTAGAGTCCATCTAGAAAGGTAAAAAGAGGAAAGAAAAAGCTCTGGATGACTCAGCTAGGTGATTGGTTTTAGCACCAAATGCTCGGTATTAAAACTGTCAAGGCAAAATACAGAGAAAAGAAAGGGGGAAAAACACCACAAAAAGAGATGACAGACGATATTTGTATATAGAAGGTGATACTGAGGATTTTACATCCCTCTTGCGTTACCTCAGATAACTATTAGCAACATATGCTGGCTTTTGGAGACTTTACAATGGTCTCATTTATCAGCCTGTGTTCATTTTAATGGTTTCAGCTACCATTTTTATCGCATAGCACATAACATGGTTACAGTCTTAGCCTTTTCTGAGATTACTCTGCTTAGACAGCAGTGCTGCAGCATCACAACCACTGTTTTTCATTTAGTAATGATAGATATCAGAATGCAGCCAGCATCCACTACACAGAGCCAACCTTGCATATCAAACAACTAATTCCCTTCTTGATTTCACTATAAACATTAAAAAAAAAAAAAAAGTAGGGAGTCCCTTGAAAGCTAACCCTAGAGCTGTGAGGGCAGCACGTCCAATTTACTGATTACAATTTACAAGAACCTAAATAAGCATATTGAAGGGACCATAATTGAACAAATGGGGTTTAGAATTCTCCCGCTACTAATAATATAATAAGCTTATTGTTTTAATCTTCCCACTAGCCCTCTATTCAGCTCCAAGGAGGCAGACAGTTCTTCAAACCTTATCTCAAAAGCAATGCACTTGTCTGTTTTCATAAGCCTTAAACTGAAAAATAGAGAGAAGACAATTTCTGTAATGTTTTCTTAAATTCCATAAAATCATTCCAATTCTTCTCTTAGTGATCAGCATGCATGAGAAAAATAGGGCAGTTGTATTCAAAACTGGCAAATCTAAATGGAAGAGCCAGAGATCATGTTATGACCAGTCCCCCTCCCTCAGGTGGTGAGAGGAGAGGACAGAGGCTGCTGGGGCTCACATCTTTGTAAAAGCTGTTATCTCCAAATGCGTGGGCAGGGAACATCCCTGCAGTGGGATGCGGGAGCTGTGGGTTCCCCATCTGATCCAGAAACTCAGCATCCCCTACAATCTCCCTTTGACAGCCACACCATCCCTTTGGCAATGCTTTGCTTCATGTACACCATTTGGAAGTCATTTACCAAAACTGAAGTGATGATTTTCAGAGAAAAATAAACCCCAGAATTTCTATTATTCTTTGGCACACTTCAGTTAATGCTCCCACCTTGGCACACTTCAACTAATGCTCCCACCCCAAGCCCAAGGCTGTAATATACAAGGAAAGAAGGGGGGGGGGGGGGGGGGGGGGGACCCTCAATGC